>NW_026111563.1:410000-501582 GCF_024679095.1 Eriocheir sinensis | reverse complement strand
CGACGCGCCACAAAGATGATTCCAACCTTAAGGGCTCAACCGTACGAGGAACGACTCAAGCGACTCAATCTCTTTACATTGGAGAAAAGACGCCTATGAGGGGATATGATTCAAGTCTTCAAGTATCTGAAAAAGTTCAATAACGTCGATTACTCCAAATTCTTTGAACTGCAAACCAACTCAAGAACTAGAAATAACGGTTTACCCATTCAGTCGAGTCGATGTAACACAGACATTGGAAGGAGTTTCTTTTTAAATCGAGTCATCCGCCACTGGAACAATCTTCCCTCAGAAGTAGTAAATGTGAATACCATCAACTCCTTCAAATATAAAATCGACCGTCACTTTGCTGCATCGGGAATAAACTGAATATTGAGGTGCTGTCATCTGCTCCTCAATATTGAGGTGCTTTCATCTGCTCCTCAATATTGAGGTGCTTTCATCTGCTCCTCAATATCGAGGTGCTTTCATCTGCTCCTCAATATCGAGGTGCTTTCATCTGCTCCCCAATATCGAGGTGCTTTCATCTGCTCCCCAATATCGAGGTGCTTTCATCTGCTCCCCAATATCGAGGTGCTTTCATCTGCTCCCCAATATCGAGGTGCTTTCATCTGCTCCCCAATATCGAGGTGCTTTCATCTGCTCCCCAATATCGAGGTGCTTTCATCTGCTCCCCAATATCGAGGTGCTTTCATCTGCTCCCCAATATCGAGGTGCTTTCATCTGCTCCTCAATATCGAGGTGCTTTCATCTGCTCCTCAATATCGAGGTGCTGTCATCTGCTCCCCAATATCGAGGTGCTTTCATCTGCTCCTCAATATCGAGGTGCTGTCATCTGCTCCTCAATATCGAGGTGCTTTCATCTGCTCCTCAATATCGAGGTGCTGTCATCTGCTCCTCAATATTGAGGTGCTGTCATCTGCTCCTCAATATCGAGGTGCTGTCATCTGCTCCTCAATATTGAGGTGCTTTCATCTGCTCCTCAATATCGAGGTGCTGTCATCTGCTCCTCAATATTGAGGTGCTTTCATCTGCTCCTCAATATCGAGGTGCTTTCATCTGCTCCTCAATATCGAGGTGCTTTCATCTGCTCCCCAATATGGAGGTGCTGTCATCTGCTCCCCAATATCGAGGTGCTTTCATCTGCTTCCCAATATCGAGGTGCTTTCATCTGCTCCTCAATATCGAGGTGCTTTCATCTGCTCCCCAGGCCCCAAGTGGCAGTCAAGCAGATTAAATCACCCAAGCGGGCGACCTCGTAATGAGCCAATAGGCTTTCTGATGCCTGCACTTCCATATTTCCATGTTTCCTTTTCTCTCCCTTTTTCTTCCCCTACTCTCTCTCCCTTCATTCCCTCTCTCTTATCTCCCTCCTCCTCCTCCTCCTCCCTCTTTCTTCCTGTCTTTCCCAGTTCCTGTTATTTATTCCCTAATGTTTCTTTCTCTTCTCGTTCTTCCCTTCTCCCTTTCCTTCTTTCTCTCCCTTTCCCTCACGCTCCCTTTCTCTCTCCTCTTTCTGTTTCCTCCCTTCTTTCCCTTTCTCTCTTCCCTCACCTCTATTGTCATTTTCTCTGTCCCTCCCTCCCTCCCCATTCTGCTAGTTTTTGGGAACTTAAAATACAGTTTGATAGGTATTACATTATCAATAGCATCATCTTGTTGCAGAAAAAAGAACTAGTACACTTTTTTGGGGAAATAATAGACATTTTCTCTTCCTGTTATTCAGCCCTCACTATGATGCCCTTAAGGCGTTCAAGTCCTAGGCAGGAGGAAATAGCCAAGGCCTCCCAGCTGTTGATAAGTGTGCTGGGATATGTTACAAGAGTGAGGGTAGCATGGCAGGGAAGGACTTAGCCATGTTACAGCAGGGCTCAGGCTCAGGGTTTTAATGGTGCTGTTTTGACGTGAACAGAATGTACTATTGTTATGGCACCAAGGATCAATGTTTACACAGTCCATTAATTCCTAACCTGATTTATTGCAGGACAACAACAACAACAACAACAACAACAACAACAACAACAAGAGGAGGGGGAGGAGGGTGGTACACAGGAGTGACTGGTGAGTGTTCATTTATCATTAATTTCCTTGTTCCTTCTTGTGTTCAGTGTATTCCTACAATAGTTTCTTTTGTGATAAATTCTTTGCCTTCTTTTTTTCCCATGTACACCTCCATCTTCCTGTCACATCACACACTCCATTTTTTTTCCATGTACAGCTCCGTCTTCTTCCTGTTACTTTCCACACTCCTCCGTCTGTCCCCCTCGTCTGGTATTGTTTCAGTGAACATTCCTTTTGTTTGTAGTGTGTGTGTGTGTGTGTGTGTGTGTGTGTGTGAGGTGGTGTGGTGTGGTGTGGGTCAGGTCACCTCCCCTAAGGGACAGGCAGGCCACACCAAGCACTGGCTCAGGAAACACAGGAAAACTCACTCCACACTTACCAGAAAAGGACAACACACAAACAAAAGATTATTCTCACTATATAATTATTATGGTCCGTTTCATTCCCAGACCAGCACAGCTCACCTGAAAAAATATACATATACTTTCAATTCTAGCAAACACCTTAACCACTCAGAAAAAGCAGAGAAAAAGTAATTATGGTTTTAGGAACGTTACATAGTGCCATTGTCTCTTATTATGATGGAAAGAGGAATGAAATGTGAAGAAATCCAAGGTGTTGCTGTGTTGAAGGCACAGGCTGCCTGGCCCACTCCTCTTAAAAACACGCTTGCCATTTTCTGGAATGAAGGAGTTGGCTTCTCTTACTCTCAAAGTTAAATTTCAAGTTAAAAACACAATTTATAAGCATTTAAATGTAAATTTGATAGTATCGTTTGCGTTTACTACACCTCCGAGGCCATATGACCGTTTCCCAATGCCACAGCGTAGATGAACCGAGTTTTGATGGGTGGTTTTCCATTTCTTGGCACCGAGGTCATGTAAAACTATCACCACCATCACAAGACAGTTCATGGTCCATATTTATAAGCGTCTCTAGCTCCTATATAACTATTTTCAAGGCCACAGAAAAGATTATCCAGATTTTCATGTGTGACTCTCCATTTCTTGGCACCGAGGAATGATGGAGTAAAACCATCACCACCATCACAAAACTGTCCCGGCAAGTTCTAGGAGAGGCTTTTTAAACATCCATATTATAACTGTTAAAAATACCTTAAATTCACTGAGAAATAATGCATACCAAAGACCAGGTTATAAATGTTTGTACCCTTTTTTTATTCCATGCCCAGAGGCAGGAGACTGTCAGTAGCAGGAGGGAGGGAGTTGACGACACAAAGAGCCTTGTGTGTGTGTGTGTGTGTGTGTGTGTGTGTGTGTGTGTGTGTGTGTATTTACCTAGTTGTGAAATACAGGAAAAGAACCGTACTAGGCTCGTGCTGTCCCGTCTCCATAACGCTTATTATCCAGTTTGGCTTTAAATTCATGAATTGTTTTTGCACACACAGTCTCCCCGTCAAGTCCGTTCCATGTTGTTATGCTTCTGTATGGAAAACTGTATTTCTTGATGTTTCTCCTACAGTCGCTCTTCTTCAATTTCTTACCATTGCCTCTTGTCACACTTCTGTCATGTACCACTAGGTCTTCCCTGTCCAATTTCTCCAATCCCTCTTGTATTCTGTACAATGCTATTAGGTCCCCTCTCTCTCTTCTGCTCTCCAGTGTTGTTAGTCCTAATTTCTCCAGTCTTTCTTCATAAGTGTGTTCTCTCAGAGTTTCCGGTAATTTAGTCGCTGCTCTTTGTATTTTTTCCAACTTTATAATTTCTTTCTTCAATCTAGGTGACCACACTAATGCTGCATATTCCAGTCTTGGACGTATCATCGATGTTATTAGTTTCTTCACCATTTCTTCGTCTAAATATGTAAATGCTGCTTTTATGTTTCTAAGAAGATTGTATGTTTCCCCAGTTATCCGGTCTATGTGTTTTCCAAAGGATAACTTGTCTGTTAGGATCGCTCCCAGATCTTTTTCTTCAGTTTTTTTCATGATTCTTTCATTACTCAGAGAGTAGTTCCCTGATATTCGTCTACTGCTCCTACCAAACTCCATCACGGTACACTTCTCTATTGAATGTTATTTCCCATTTGCGTGACCATTCTATCGAAATCTTGGCTTCATTAGCCACCCTCCTCATTATTTTAGCATCATCAGCAAACATATTCATATAGCTGGTCACCCCTTCTGTCATGTCATTAATATAAGTTACAAACATAATCGGAGCCAGCACCGATCCTTGGGGGACTCCACTCGTCACTACCATCCAGCTTGATTTATTGTTCCTGATTACTGTTTTCATTTCTCTCTTCGTCAAAAAGTCCATAATCCAATCCAATATTGAACCACCCAGACCTTCAACATGATTAAGTTTCCATATAAATTGCTGGTGTGGTACTCTATCAAACGCCTTCTTTAAGTCCAGGTACACACAATCTGCCCAACCGTCTCTTTCCTGTACTATATCAATTACTCTTAAATAGAAGCTGATCAAATTAGTTACACAAGACCGTCCTCCTCTGAATCAGAATTGGCTATTTGTTAATATACTGTTTTCTTCTAAATGCTCAACCCATCTGTTTTTTTTTAATAATTTTCTCACACATCTTTGCTACTACACTTGTTAATAACACTGGCCTATAGTTCAATGGGTCTTCGTTACCTCCTCCTTTATGTATTGGGACGATGTTAGCCCTCTTCCAGTCTCTTGGTGCCTTCCCTTGTGCTAGTGAGACATTAATCAAGTGTATGTGTGTGTGTGTGTGTGTGTGTGTGTGTGTGTGTGTGTGTGTGTGTGTGTGTGTGGTTTCAATGGGTTCATGTACATTTTTTTTAGGCTTTGTGTGTATGTATGTTATTGACAAGAACTAATCTCTCTCTCTCTCTCTCTCTCTCTCTCTCTCTCTCTCTCTCTCTCTCTCTCTCTCTCTCTCTCTCTCTCTCTCTCTCTCTCTCTCTCTCTCTCTCTCTCTCTCTCTCTCTCTCTCTCTCTCTCTCTCTCTCTCTCTCTCTCTCTCTCTCTCTCTCTCTCTCTCTCTCTCTCTCTCTCTCTCTCTCTCTCTCTCTCTCTCTCTCTCTCTCTCTCTCTCTCTCTCTCTCTCTCTCTCTCTCTCTCTCTAAAAAGGCTAACTTGACACCGATTTTTAAGAAGGGACAAAAAATACCAGGTAACTGACCCATTAGTCTAACTTCAATTGTAGGTAAGCTACTTGAGGGCATAATTAGAGACAAAATTGTGAGTTACCTCGAAAGCCACTCATTAATTGGGGATTCACTACATGGCTTCCGTAACAAAAGATCCTGCCTGTCAAACCTACTGACCTTTTATAACGATCTCTTCTCAATTTATGACGTAACCAAATCATTGGACGTAGTCTATCTTGATTTCCAGAAAGCGTTTGATAAAGTCCCACACCATAAATTACTTTATAAATTAAAGCAAATAGGTATTGACGGTCAAGTAAACCAATGGATCGCGAATTGGTTGAGCAACAGACAACAAAGAGTTGTGATTGACGGATTTAACTCAGAGTGGGCGCCGGTCACTAGTGGCGTCCCTCAGGGCTCGGTTCTTGGCCCAGTGCTCTTCATTATTTACATCAACGACGTGGATGTTGGACTCAATAATCGCATTAGTAAATTTGCAGACGACACAAAGATTGGTAACTCGGTTCTCACTGACGAAGACAGGCAAAGCCTCCAAGAGGATTTGCACAAAATTTCAGCTTGGTCGGATAAATGGGAGATGCCCTTTAACGTACACAAGTGCCAGGTCCTTCAAGTTGGAACAAAAAATAAGAAGTTCGATTACGAAATACGCTGCGTTAAACTCACAAGTGTTAAGGACCTGGGGATTAAAATCGCATCAAACCTCAAATTCTCACATCAATGCATCGATGCAGCAAATAAAGCGAACAGAATGTTGGGCTTCATTAAAAGAAACTTTTTATTCAAAAATAAAGATGTAATACTTCCGCTCTGAAATAGTTTAGTCAGACCCCACTTGGAAAATGCGGTACAGTTTTGGTCTCCCCACCATGCAAAGGACATTGCTAAACTAGAAGGTGTTCAGTGTCGAGCAACAAAAATGATCCCTTCCTTGCGCAACAAATCCTACGAAGAAAGGCTTTCCACCCTTAACATGTTCTCTCTTGAGAAACGTCGCCTCCGAGGAAAACTGAGAGAATGTTTTAAAATACTTAATGGTTTCACGAATGTAGACAGAACAAAATTGTTTATGATCGATGACACTTTGCGAACGAGGAACAATGGCACAAAACTCAAATGTAGACAAGTAAATTCAGACTGCACCAAATTTTTCTTCACCAACGTTGTAGTGCGAGAATGGAATAAGCTCCCACCATCAGTGGTCCAGTGTAACACGATTGACTCCTTTAAAAACAAGCTCGACCGTCACTTCCTTGAACTTAATATTAACTAGAGTAGAAAAGCAACGTTTTGGAGCCATCTGATTAATGTAAAATCACTTAGGTTTAAGAACAGACCACCTAGTCTGGACCATGGGGTCTGTGTGGTCTGATTTTCTATGTAAATCTATGTCTCTCTCTCTCTCTCTCTCTCTCTCTCTCTCTCTCTCTCTCTCTCTCTCTCTCTCTCTCTCTCTCTCTCTCTCTCTCTCTCTCTCTCTCTCTCTCTCTCTCTCTCTCTCTCTCTCTCTCTCTCTCTCTCTCTCTCTCTCCATCAGTGCACCAATCAATGATTTCCTGTTCTTGTGAGAGAGAGATCTCTCTCTCTCTCTCTCTCTCTCTCTCTCTCTCTCTCTCTCTCTCTCTCTCTCTCTCTCTCTCTCTCTCTCTCTCTCTCTCTCTCTCTCTCTCTCTCTCTCTCTCTCTCTCTCTCTCTCTCTCTCTCTCTCTCTCTCTCCCTATCTCTCTCTCTCTCTCTCTCTCTCTCTCTCTCTCTCTCTCTCTCTCTCTCTCTCTCTCTCTCTCTCTCTCTCTCTCTCTCTCTCTCTCTCTCCTTCCTTCAGTGCACCAATCAATGATTTCCTGTTCTTTTGAGAGAGACTCTCTCTCTCTCTCTCTCTCTCTCTCTCTCTCTCTCTCTCTCTCTCTCTCTCTCTCTCTCTCTCTCTCTCTCTCTCTCTCTCTCTCTCTCTCTCCTTCAGTGCACCAATCAATGATTTCCTGTTCTTGTGTGTGTGTGAGAGAGAGAGAGAGAGAGAGAAAGATCTCTCTCTCTCTCTCTCTCTCTCTCTCTATCTCTCTCTCTCTCTCTCTCTCTCTCTCTCTCTCTCTCTCTCTCTCTCTCTCTCTCTCTCTCTCTCTCTCTCTCTCTCTCTCTCTCTCCTTCAGTGCACCAATCAATGATTTCCTGTTCTTGTGTGAGAGAGCTCTCTCTCTCTCTCTCTCTCTCTCTCTCTCTCTCTCTCTCTCTCTCTCTCTCTCTCTCTCTCTCTCTCTCTCTCTCTCTCTCTCTCTCTCTCTCTCTCCTTCAGTGCACCAATCAATGATTTTCCTGTTCTTGTGAGAGAGAAAGAAGATCTCTCTCTCTCTCTCTCTCTCTCTCTCTCTCTCTCTCTCTCTCTCTCTCTCTCTCTCTTAGTAGGTCAGGCAAAGCGTATAGTAGGTCAGGCAAAGCGTTAGTAGGTCAGGCAAAGCGTAAGTAGGTCAGGCAAAGCGTTAGTAGGTCAGGCAAAGCGTAGATATGAAGAAAATATTGCAGCCAACTGTAAAAATAACCTGAAATCTTTCTTCAGTTACATAAACAACAGAAAGGCGATCAAAAGTGGTATTGGACCTTTAACAAACAGCGACGGTGCACTAGTGACTGACAGCCAACACATTGCAAACCTCTTAAACAATTACTTTTCCTCGGTGTTTAATACTAACAGTCTTCCTCTCGCTACCACCAACACCAGTACTATTGTAAATCTCGAGCATGCATTGCCTAATTTTGAAATAACAACCGATGAAGTCCTTAAAGCTCTCCATTCACTTAAAACAAATAAAAGTCCTGGACCTGACAAAGTATATCCAACTCTGCTGAAAGAAACGAAGAGCGAAATACTCTCCTCCCTCACAACCGTATTCAATATGTCCTTGCGACAAGGCATCGTCCCTTCAGATTGGAAAAAGGCTAACGTGACACCGATTTTCAAGAAAGGAGACAAAAAAGTACCAGGTAATTACAGGCCCATTAGTCTAACTTCGGTTGTAGGTAAGCTACTTGAGGGCATAATTAGAGACAAAATTGTGAGTTACCTTGAAAGCCACTCATTGATTGGGGACTCACAACATGGCTTCGAAACAAAAAGATCCTGCCTATCAAACCTATTAACCTTTTATAACGAACTCTTCACTGTTTATGACGTAACCAAATCACTGGACGTAGTCTATCTTGATTTCAGAAAGCGTTTGATAAAGTCCGCATCATAAATTACTTTACAAATTAAAGCAAATAGGTATTGACGGTCAAGTAAACCAATGGATCGCGAATTGGTTGAGCAACAGACAACAAAGAGTAGTGATTGACGGATTTAACTCAGAGTGGGCGCCTGTCACTAGTGGCGTCCCTCAGGGCTCGGTCCTTGGCCCAGTGCTCTTCATTATTTACATCAACGACGTGGATGTTGGACTCAATAACCGCATTAGTAAATTTGCAGACGACACCAAGATTGGTAACTCGGTTCTCACTGACGAAGACAGGCAAAGCCTCCAAGAGGATTTGCACAAAATTTCAGCTTGGTCGGATAGATGGGAGATGCCCTTTAACGTAGACAAGTGCCAGGTCCTTCAAGTTGGAACGAGGAATAAGAAGTTCGATTACGAAATGCGCGGCGTTAAACTCAAAAGCGTTCAATGCGTCAAAGACTTAGGGTCAAAATCGCGTCAAACCTCAAATTCTCACAGCAATGCATCGATGCAGCAAATAAAGCGAACAGAATGTTGGGCTTCATTAAAAGAAACTTTGTATTCAAGAATAAAGATGTAATACTCCCGCTCTACAACAGTTTAGTCAGACCCCACTTGGAATATGCGGTACAGTTTTGGTCCCCCCACCATGCAAAGGATATTGCTAAATTAGAAGGTGTTCAGCGTCGGGCAACGAAAATGATCCCTTCCTTGCGCAACAAATCCTACGAAGAAAGGCTTTCTATCCTTAACATGTTCTCTCTTGAGAAACGTCGCCTCCGAGGAAAATTGATCGAATGTTTTAAAATACTTAATGGTTTCACGAATGTAGACAGATCAACATTGTTTATGATCGATGACAGTCTGCGCACGAGGAACAATGGCGTAAAACTCAGATGTAGACAAGTAAATTCAGATTGCTTCCACCATCAGTGGTCCAGTGTAACACGATTGACTCCTTCAAAAATAAGCTCGACCTTCACTTCCTTCAACTTAATATCAACTAGAGTAGAAATGCAACGTTTTGGAGTCTTCTGATTAATGTAAAATCACTTAGGTTTAAGGACAGACCACCAAGTCTGGACCATGGGGTCTGTGTGGTCTGATTTTCTATGTAAATCTATGTAAATCTCTCTCTCTCTCTCTCTCTCTCTCTCTCTCTCTCTCTCTCTCTCTCTCTCTCTCTCTCTCTCTCTATATATCTCTCTCTCTCTCTCTCTCTCTCTCTCTCTCTCTCTCTCTCTCTCACTCTATCTCTCTCCTTCAGTGCACCAATCAATGTTTTCCTGTTCTTGTGTGAGAGAGAGAAAAATTTACCATCTCTCTCTCTCTCTCTCTCTCTCTCTCTCTCTCTCTCTCTCTCTCTCTCTCTCTCTCTCTCTCTCTCTCTCTCTCTCTCTCTCTCTCTCTCTCTCTCTCTCTCTCTCTCTCTCTCTCTCTCTCTCTCTCTCTCTCTCTCATGGTGGCTCTCTCTCTCTCTCTCTCTCTCTCTCTCTCTCCAGGAATGCACTAATCAATGCTCTCCTGTGCTTGGAAGACAGAGAGAGAGAGAGAGGTTGATTCCCCTCCCACCCCCTCTATCTATCTATCTATCTGTATGTGTGTGTGTGTGTGTGTGTAATCCTACCCCAAGGAAAGCCAAAATATTCAGGGATATGACCCGTGGAAATGCCTAAAACTCCTATGAAAGCCATATCAAATCTGTGTGTTTAGGTTCACGGTACAGAGGAAGGGTTAAACTACCACCAGGGTCACAGAACTACCCCTGGAAATGCCAAAAACTCCTAGGAAAGCCTCGTCAATACATATGTGTGTGTGTGTGTGACAATGTTTGATAATATGAGCAGGCCCCTTCACCAGACCCCAGACGATGCAGGATCTTGCGTCAGTCTTTGAAGGTGGTGTGCCCGGTGCCTTACATTTGGTGATGAATAATCCAAGGGCACAGTAGTCTAGGAAGTCCTGCTGCGTCGCTCTAATCCCCGGGAAACTAATTACAACTGGAGATTTTGTGGCCTCCTTGTAGTTGATGGGTGTAATGACGACTCCCTCGTTCGTTATATTACCCTCGGCGTAGCCAAAGGCACAGTCGCAGGCCATGTAACTATAATGGGTGGACATAGCATTGTTACAACACCAGTTTTTATTGCCTTGATCTAGTCTTCGGGTGTATAGACAACTCCCTTAGTTAGTTTTCCCTGGATGTTAGCGAAGGCAGAATTGTGGGCCGTGTACCGGGACCAGGTAGACATGGCTCCTGCTGGCTCTTGCCCGGGGAGAGGCGAGGCGCACAGGTTTATCCATGGCCCTATAACATCTCCCTTGATGCCACCTTACTGTATTAATATCTGGGGCTATCACCAAGTGGTTGGACCTCAGTGACGACAATAGTTAAAGACAGTCAGATGGCAGTGAAAAGTTTGACGCCATGTAAAACTCCAAGCGTATGATAACAAGTCTTTTGCCTAAACTCACAGGTAAACAAACAGTACCAAGGACATTGAGACTATCGCCGGTCACGCCACAAAGGTCTAGGTCAGAGGCTCGAAGGCTCTAGCAACCTCCATGCAACACTTATTTTAAAGCCATGTACGTCTTCTGACAACACATCAACTGCAGCGCTGATGTTGTCGGCAAAGGAAGCTTTCAAAGACCCAATTTTACTCTTAAGTGCCATAATATTAGGCTGACTGCACCACAGACTCTATTAAGGTACTATCGTCAGGCCCAATTGCAGTCTCATTTTCTTGGAAGGCCTGGCTGGGTTCCTACCCCGGGTCAGTTTTGGGAGTGCATTCGGCTTCCCCAGAACGCAAACCCTGTCCATGCCCACCTGCCCGCTGCTTCTTCAATTTTGTCCCAGAGAAACACTCATCAGTACCATGACTATTAGTGCCGTGAACGACAGTACTTGCCAGTGTTGTTACCCACGGCACGGCTTGAGGAATGGACGGCGCAGCGTTTCCAAACTCCTGCGTGTCCCCCTTTGCACTCTGCCTTCGGATCTCCCTGGCGTTTTTACAATAGTCAGCGACGTGACTTTCGCTTACAATAGGAACAGTTGAATATAGGCTTTCCGGTGACGGATGCAACCACGGATGAAGTAGAAGCACTACCATTATCAAATTTATCATTATTCTGCTCCATATCAGCTACAGCGGGACACCCTGCTCCTTTCTCTTCAGCTTTGGTCTTGAGTTTGAGCAGGAAATCATGTAGTTGGTCATCGGGGTTGAAGACAAGAGATAAGGAACTCCTTCCACACTGGCCTTCCTTACATTCCTGTCTAGTATATATTAGTGCCTTTCATCGCTCGGCCTCGCTACCCAGTGCTAGAATCATTTTAGATATCAAAGGTGTTAGTCATTCACATTTATTCCAGTCAGGGGATATGTGGAAATTTTACTGGCTTGACCTGGGGTAGTTTACTGACTGGCCCTGGTGGTAACGTGATCCTTTTTCGGTGCCAAGAACTTACAGTTGATGAGAGGGGCGGAAACGTCTGAGAGCACTGACCTGAGCTTGTATTGAGTTATGGTGCCCTCTGTTAGTCAGTTAGCTAGTTAATTACTTCATCCATTAGTTAGTTTATTAGTTCATTGAGTCATTAGTTAGCAAGCAGTCATCACACGTAGTTAATCAGTTAGTCCATTCATTAGTTAGATTATTAGTTCATTGAGTCATTAGTTAGTAAGCAGTCATCACACGTAGTTAATCAGTTAGTCCATTCATTAGTTAGATTATTAGTTCATTGAGTCATTAGTTAGCAAGCAGTCATCACACGTAGTTAATCAGTTAGTCCATTCATTAGTTAGATTATTAGTTCATTGAGTCATTAGTTAGTAAGCAGTCATCACATGTAGTTAAATCAGTTACTTCATTCATTAGTTAGATTATTAGTTCATTGAGTCATTAGTTAGCAAGCAGTCATCACACGTAGTTAATCAGTTAGTCCATTCATTAGTTAGATTATTAGTTCATTGAGTCATTAGTTAGTAAGCAGTCATCACACATAGTTAATCAGTTAGTTCATCCATTAGTTAGTTTTGTATAGGTGTGAGTGTGTGTGTGAAGGCAGTGCTGTGATTATTAAATTATTTAGGCCGGCACGTCACAGCAGAGGTCATAATAATCCACATGATAATAATCTTTCTGTACATATTCTCATCAATAATTTTCTCATAATTTTTTTGATTTTTTCCTCTTGTCAACAAGGGTCTATACTGTACATTATGGGGTGAGCCAGACTGTGGTGACTCTTCCCTCCTGCTGTTCATCTTCTTCTTCCTCCTCTTCCTCCTTCAAGTCTTCCTTCCTCCATTCTTCCTCAATCTCCACACCTTTTCCCTTCACGTATGTTTTCTCCCCTCCCTAAAATTCTCTCGTCTTCCTCAGTTTCCATATCGTCTCCTCCCTTTTATCTCTCCTCCTCCTCCTCTTTTCACTCTAGACATCCTTTTATCTCTCTTTCCCTCCATCATCCTCTCCCTTTCCTCTCCCTTGAATTCATCCCTCCCTCCTTCTCTCTCTTTGCATTCTTCCTTTTGCTCAGAATCTCTCTCTCTCTCTCTCTCTCTCTCTCTCTCTCTCTCTCTCTCTCTCTCTCTCTCTCTCTCTCCACCTATAATCCTTGCCTAGGTTCAATAATTTCTCTCCCTTCCTTTCGTCAGCCAAAAAAATCCTTCCCGCACTAATTTTTCCTCCTTACCTTCCTCCCTCCATGGCTTTCATTCTTCTTCCTCCTCCTCCTCCCTCCTCTTTCGTCGTCTTCCTCCTCCATCTCCGCTCTTCCTTTACGTATATTAATTTTTCCTCCTTCCTGACGTTCCTTCTCTCCGTTTCCTCCAAACATCATCTTTCTCTCCTCCTCCTCCTTTCTCTTACCTCCCTCTCATTTTGTCCTCTCTTCCTCATATGGTAGTCCGTCTCCATATATATATATCGGTTCCATGTTATTTCAGTCACTCAGTTCCTCCTCGGTGCGTAATGTTCATACGAGGCATCTGGCCAAGATAGGGTTTAAGTGACCTGTTCTCGAGTATACTAAGGGTCGATTTCTTCCCCCAGAACACTTATAAGACTCCTGACCCCTTGCCTTTACCATATACAAGGTCTCTAATGCCTATCTTAGTTGGATGTCTTGTATTTTTTGTAATCTTTGCTTTGGCTGACATAGATTTCACCTTCTCTGTTCTGTATTTGTTTCATTTGCTGTTTTGTTTATTATTTAGAACTTTGTTTAAACGTCTATGCTCTCATTTTGACTCCTGTCTTTTGCTCTCTCTCTGAGTTCACTTTTTCTCATGTTTCTCTCTCCCCTAATACCCCTAATAGTATCATTTTCCTTCCTTCCTTCATTCTCATTCCGACTTCTCTCCTTCAATCTCTTCTCCTCCTCTCAACTTTTCTTTCTTTTGACTCCCTTATTAACTTCTTTTATTTTCTCCCTTTTTATATTTCTTTTACTCAGCATCTCAACTCTTCTTCATTATGACTCACCTTTTACTCTATCAACTTTTTATCATTTTGATTCCTCTTCTAATAGCTTTTGTTAAGAACTTTAAACATCTTACCTCTCTCTCTCTCTCTCTCTCTCTCTCTCTCTCTCTCTCTCTCTCTCTCTCTCTCTCTCTCTCTCTCTCTATATATATATATATATATATATATATATATATATATATATATGAAAAATTGTGCATTTTTTTGCCCATTTTGTCAAAACAATGCAAAAAGTAAGCCATGAAGATGCTCTTAAAAAATTGTGCATTTTTTTGCCCATTTTGTCAAAATAATGCAAAAAGTAAGCCATGAAAATGCTCTTAAGTCCATTTTACTTAAAAGACTCTCCGGAGATAAACTGCTTTGGTGTCTGCAAAATAATAATTATAAATTTTTTTGGCAATTATTTATTTAATAAATACAGCTTTAAACACATCACAACAGAGCACATTTTTCCTTCAATATGAGGCCGATTCTGCATGAACCTGACATCTTGTTCTTTCTTCTTCCAGAGTGTGTGGTGTGTCACTTGCAGAGACAGCGCAGGCGGACCAAGACGCCCGAACCTTCAGGAGATGTTCGTTCAGCCGAGGGAAAGAAATCATGTTAGTCAACTCTGATGACTTGTACATCTCTGTGGACTCTACTCTGCTAGGGACTGTTTTGTGGGCCAGTCACGGAAGATGTGAACTGTATCTATACTATGAAGTCTTATAAATAAAGTTATGGGCCACAACTATGACTTTATCTTAACCAAAAATACAATCTGGCTATCTCCGGACGCTTTTAGAGGTAAAATTGACTTAGGTACATTTTTTCAAGCATTAACAGCAATTTTTTGTCATTTTCAAGCTATTTTTGAGCCATAAACTGATATTTTGAACATTTTAAAAGCTAATTCTATTTATATTAAAGGGAGAAACAAAATTTTAAACAGCATAAAACTACTTGTATAAAGTAAATATAGATTAATACTTTTTTTTTTTTTACATTGCAGCCTATTGCGCCGGTAGGCTTCTTCCCGGTGGATCCTGATGGTCGGTCCAAGGCTTCTTTCCGGTAGGTCCTGATGGTCGGCCCAGCCCGTTCTGGCGCAGGCGAGTGTTTATAGTGGCGCCATCTTGCATTGGCTCATGCTGCCCTCCCAGAGCTCATCTTTGATCCTAGAATCTAGAGTCCGGGTTGATAGGTGGTCTTCTGGACAGCATGTGGGTAGTTATTAAGCCACTCGGCGGCGGCTGAAAAATCCCAGCTTGGTGGCACCGGGCGGGGATTGAACTCGCGTCCTCCTGAACACGAGGCCGTTACTTTGACGACTCAGCCACCGCCTCCCCTACGAGGGAATAAACATGAGAAATACTAGAGAAGACAAAGGGAACTTATAAGAGAATGACAAGAGATTGCATACATAAAGAGCTCAAAAGTTATAGGAAAAGCAATAGCAGTTTAAGAGAAGACATATGAAATAACAGCCATAAAAACAAGACTTCTAAAAAATGAGAACTCAAAGACGATTAACATCACTAAAAACTGAGGTTTGTGGACAAAATATATCAAAATTAGCTTAAAAATGACCGGAATTTGACAAAAAATTACCAAAACGACATAATGACTAAAGAATGACCCAAATGACAAAAACATTACCAGAATTTGACAAAAAAGTACCATAATCTGGCAAAAAATGATCCAAATTTGACAGAATAGAGCTTTGTAGTTGCAAGACTGCGTGCATGGAGTGGGAGGAATGTTAGCCACACCAAGCTAAGCACAACCTACCCAGCGCTCAGAATGAAGACCTACTGAAAGCCTAACGTCACTGCACTTCGTAACGTCACAACAACATGACGTAGGGACTTCAAGTTTGTGGCAGAATGAAGAGGAAGGATGGATACACAAATGCTCATGTATTCAAAGCTGTGATACTTGTAGCGTGGAAAATAGAGAAAAAAAAAATAATATAATAAATTAAATAAATAAAAGCTACATCCCTTAATTATGACAACCACTAGGGTAGTGAATGGTATGTGGTAGCGTGGTAGTTGTCGAGCGCTGGTCCCGGATGTTAAGGCCTCAGGACAAGTGAACACTCGTTCCGAAGTTTGTGACCAGAAGGGCGTTACTTGTGTGGTTAATTATGGAGGGTGGGAGGATTTCCGTGGGAACCACTTTTTGAGACAGCATTAAGAAATTGGATGGTGATTATGTACTATGGAGGGGATGTGTGTATGGTTCAGTAATTTCCAATGAGCAGCAAAACAGGCTCCAAATGATAACACTCGGTAAGGTTAGATATAAATATGTATTTGGTTTACTTTAAAGGTTAGCGGAGTGCTAATAAAAAATATGAACAAAAATGAATGACCGACAGGCTGTAGGCCTTTAAACTAGCTAACTACCGGCACAAGGGGAGATTTGGGGAATACACAGAATGCTTAGCTCTGTAGTTGATGGATGCGGAGGAGGAGGAGCTGCGTGAGTGTCTGGCTCGGCAGAGGACGTCCACGATGGGAATGGGCGATCCTGGTGATGGACAGACGGGCGCCGCTTGATGTAGAGATGGAGCGGCTCGGGTGGTGTGGAGAGGCGGGCGCCCTTTGATGTAGGGAGCAGCTTGGGGCAGTGGTATTGGAGCCCCAGGACAGTCGAGGGCAGGTTACCCCGCCATACAAGTTCCCATCCTGTAGTCCGTCTCACCCCGCAGGCCGTGGGTGGTCTTTCGGGGGGGGGAGTGGAGAGGTGGACACCGCTCTTACTCATCTCGCTGCCTTTCCTTGCTAGGGCTGCTGCTCGTCTCCTGCTAGCCCGCCTCACACAGTAGGCCGTGGGTGGTGTGTACGTTCTCCAAGCTTCTGGCTTGCTGCCGTGGTGCTCGTCTCCGGTCTACCCAGCTTCTGCCTTGCTGCCGTGGTGCTCGCCTCAAGTCTACCCAGCTTCTGCCTTGCTGCCGTGGTGCTCGCCTCAAGTCTACCCAGCTTCTGCCTTGCTGCCGTGGTGCTCGCCTCAAGTCTACCCAGCTTCTGCCTTCCTCCTCCTCCTCGCTTACTCATCAGCTTCTCTCCTCAATCACGTGATCTTTTAACCCCGCATTACTGACTCTCTCCCTTCCGGAACATTCTTTTACAATCAAACCCCTACCTATCTAACTAACTAGTTATTGGTTTCTTGGAGGGGTTCGAGGCTTTGAGATGAGGGATTTCAGTAACTCGTTCATATATTCGCTCATTCGCTCGCCGTGTTATCTTCTCATAACCTTTTATGCACTTACATTCCTCAGCTACCCATTCACTCTTTCACTCATTCACTCATTCCCGCTCCCACTCGCTCACACTTACCCACTCTGTCACTCACCGACTTACTCACATTCTCTCATTCATTCACATTCGGACCGTTACACGGCTCCCTCCTTCCTGAGACTGAAATCCCTTTCTCAAAGTCTCTAACCCATGGGTAACATGTCTAAAAAACAATCACATTTCTACTCACTCCAAATAAAACATAGTTACATCTTATATAAAACATCCTACTAAACATAAAAAAAAATACATTACTAGATTATTTAAGGGTCACAAAAAAATTGGTTTTCAATCGCGGCCAACCATATGTACTACATTATTCCATAATATTATAGGCACGAGTGCCTTGGGGTCTCATCAGGACCCGGCATCCTGGTAGGGTGTCAGGTGTGTACCTCCCACCTCCTCCTGGCATCCGGGGTTGCGTGGTAGGGCCTTTCCAGCCCCTTTTCCACACCTTCTGCAGGGAGCCCAGGTCGTCCCAGATATTCCTGGTGGGGTTGACGAGGTTCTTCTGGGTCCCCATGCTTCCTCGGGTTTCGCTGACCCTGGATGCGGGAGAGATTTCCCAGTGCCACTCTGCACTGCAACAAAGAGGGTTCATTACTGTCCTGCACCGCACAACTCTGTCCCAGGAGCCTACCTAAACTTCCTCTATTAGCCTTCTGGGCGGCCTTCTTTCCCTCGTGGGACGTTGTTCAACTTCGTCCTCATCACTATCGTCCACCGGTGGTACGAGTACTTCCTCCTGTTCGATGAGGATTTGTTCTTTTCCTACATATGGTTTTATTTTTTCGGCCGCACGTTGTATTTGTGTTCCATTGAAAACATTCTCTAGCACATATGCACTTCCATCCCTAAGTATTTCTTTAACTTTGTACGGACCTAACCACTTCACTCCCAACTTCCGCTGTACCGAGGACTCACCTTGTTCCTTTTTCACCCAGACCAAACTGTTAAGTTCTACCCTCTGATTAGTTCTCCCTCGATTAGCCTTGTCTCGCCACTTTTGTGCTCTCTCCCTATTAGTTTCTTTAACCACCTCATGCGCGATTTGTATGTCCGCGTCATCATCGTCTTGTGGTAAGGGCGCACTTACACTTCGTGGCGCGTAACGAGAGAACATTAGGTAGAACAGTTTGCTCCCCGGTGGTTTCGTGCACTGCCGCGTTTAAGACTGTCTGGCACTGCCCGAGATAGTTTGGCCACCGGTGGGGGTGTCCTCGGCACAACGTAGCTAGGACTGATTTCATTGTTCTGTGCATCCGTTCTGAAATAGAGTTGCCTTGGGGATGGTAAGGAGTGCTGAACACCAACTGGGTGCCCATTCTGGTACATAGGTCTTTGACAATGGTTGCGTGGAACTCGCGTGCATTGTCCGTTAAGAGCACTTTCGGTGCCCCAAAATCTCCCATGTACGTTTGCAAACCCTTCACTACCTCCTCCGCTAACCTTGATCTCATCTTTATAAATTTTACATACCTAGAGTAGTGATCTATAAGCGTCAGGACATATCGATGTCCGCTGTTGGTCGTGTGCATATCTGTGATGTCCATACTAATTCTCTCAAGGGGTTTATTACATGGTGGAAGCTCTTGCCATTGCATTTGAAGGCCCCTAGCAGTTTTGAGTTGCTGACAAGTTATACATTCTTTAATATGCTTTCTCATATCTGCTCTCAAGTTGGGCCAGTAAAAATAGTCTTCTGCCTTGAGGGCAGATTTGAGAAAACCTAAATGACCCGACTCTCTCTCATGTGCAAAACTTAGAGCCTGCCGCCTTAATTCATTTGGTATTACCAGGGTGTACAATATGGTGTTGTCTTTCTTCCTGCGGGTGGAGTATAATATTTCATCCTCGATGTTAAATTGTGCGAGGGTTGCTCTAGGGTATTTTGAGCGTGGGATACATCCTCCCTCTAAATACTGTCTCATCTCCCTCCACCTTGGTTCCTGCATTTGCAGCTGGCTAAACTCTTCTCTTGTTTTCCCCAGAAATAACTCACTTTGGCCGCCCCAGGGTCTTATAGGTCTTACTGGGCGACTTAATTGGTCAGCCACTACGTTCTTTTTCCCTGATTTGTAATCAATTGAAAAATGGTAATCCCTCATTTCTAAAATCCACCGATTTATGCGGGGTGATTTAGTTTTTTGCCTAAAGATGGAGACTAGCGGTTGGTGATCTGTCCGCACAAATACTTTCGTGCCCCACAGGAAATGGTGGAACTGGCGACATGCCAATACTAAAGCTAAAGCTTCCCTGTCGGTGGTTGAATACCTCATTTCTGCCGGACGAAGTTTTTTGGAAAAATAACCGATGACCCTGGGTAAATTATTATCATCGATTTGCATTAGCACAGCACCCACATGAGTGAGGCTGGCATCTGTTTCTAGGATGAAGCTTCTTGACATATCTGCCCGTCCTAGGATGGGGGCTGCTATTAATTTCCCTTTCAGAGTCTCGAAAGCCTGCTGACACTCTGTTGACCATTCGAATTGTAATCCCTTTTGGGTTAAGTTAGTTAAGGGGCAGCTAGTTTCGAGAATTGCCCAATGTGTCGTCTGTAAAATGAACACATTCCCAGGAATCTGCGGGTTTCTTTAACGGTTGTTGGGGCTTTCATTTTCTCAATTGCTTCGATGTTTTTAGGGTCCGGTCGATATCCTTCCCGAGAGACTACATGCCCTAAGAATTTGACTTCTTTTTGCCCAATGTTACATTTTGATAGGTTCAACTTGATTCCTACCCCTCCCATGTGCTCGAAGGTCTCATGGAGTCTACTGAGAAGGGTATTAAAGTCAGGTGCACTTATGATCACGTCGTCTAAGTAAGTCTTTATCCATTCCGCCTTTAAGAGGGGTGCAAGGGCGGTTTGTAACTGTCTACTAAAAATAGCTGGGGAACAAGACAAACCAAAGGGTAACCTTTTAAATCGGTATAGATTAATCCCCTCAGTAAATGTGGTTAAGTCCCGGCTTGGTTCATCTAAAAGCACTTGATAGTATGCATCTTTCATATCTAAGGTGGCATAGTATTGCTGTCCCGACACTCTCTCTACCAGTTCCTCAAGTTTTGGTAGAGGGTGTATGTCTACTGCTAAATGGGTGTTAACCTTGCGGTAATCCAGGCACATTCTTTTCTCGCCGGACGGTTTACTGACCAGAACTATTGGTGACAACCAGGCGGCGGTAGATGGTTCTATTATGTCTCTCTGCGCTAGGTCCTCTATAATCTCTCCTATTAGCTCCTTTGCTTTTTCTGGGTATCTATAAATGGGGGCCCTGCATGGTACGGGATTCTCGACATTAATATGGGCTGGGGGCGCTGCTATCAAGCCTAACTCATTTTTGTCTACCATAAATAACAACTCGTGGCGCCGTATTATTTGGAATAATTTCTGTTTCTGCTCTTCATCTAAGTGAGTCCAATCTCTTTCGCTTAATATGGTGTTTAATTTGTCTCCTCTGGACATTTTCCCTGGGACCGCGTCATTTTCGGGCCCCATCGACTCACTGATCGTGGTTTTTAAGCATTTTGCCTCCGGGAACTCTTCAAGGTTACTGTTGATTATTTCATAACGTGCCAGGAATACCCCTTGATGTAGTGTTAGGTTTAATTTACTATTATTGATCATTGGCAGGAAGATGGTTTTTTCCTCGGTTACCTCCGTAATGAGAGGCAACCCTCCTTGCACGTTCTTATGTTCCGGGTCAACCACCAGGGTAGTACCAGGTGCTTCATCCACTTTGATCTCCCTCATAGCAGCACTGAAAGGTGGTAATTTTAATTTTGCTCTTAGTCTCACGAAAGCTTTGGCCGGGGAAGATTTGTGGGTGGCAATGGATTGGATCTTTATGTGCGTCACCTTCCCGTAGCGATGTTCATGATATTTAAGTGGGTAGGTGACATTATTCCAGGTAACTCTCTTGTTTCGGTGGTCAAGGGTTAGGGTTACTCTTCCCAGGGCATTCATGCCCAACAACAAGGCTGGTTCTAAGTAATTATTGGGTACGATGGCTAGGGGTACCTCTAAAGGTTGGTTGTCACCGACTATGATGGAGGTAGTGGTTTGCCCTAGGATTCTGAGTTTCTTCCCTGTGATACCCTGTAATTGCGGGATGGTTTTTCCTGTAACTACCTTGAGATTGAGTTGTTGCACCACACTTTCTTTGATTAGTGACATTTCGCTACCAGTGTCGAGCAGGGCCTCTAGCATATGGCTTTTGATGTTGACTGTGATTATTGGGGACCTAGCTTGCGCCAGTCACCGTGTCTGAAAGGTCTTCCTTCCTGGACAACCAGGGTACCCTCTTCGGCAGTTCATCCTCAAACAATCAAAACACGAACCGGGAAGCGGATTCTTAAAACATGATTGCACGTCGTGTGTTGTGGACCTACAATACGGGCAGTACATGGATGTTCTTCTTTCTCGAGGTTGTTTCTTTTGCTCTTCCCACCGCTCTAGTCTGCGCTCGATTCGATCGAGATAGGAGGCTAAGGCGGTAGGTTCGGCCAAGGATTCAGCCTTCGGGGATGTTACTGGTGGTGCTCCAGTGCTTGATGCACCAACTGGAGGGGCGTCGTCCGTCACCATAAAGACACTGTCCTTTTTTCTTGCTAGGGCAACTAGTCGTTCCACCTCTAGTTTTTCCATAAAGGTGTCGAGTGGCACGTGATTATCCATATATATTTCTAGCCTGTCTCTACTATCTCGAGGCATTCCCTTTAGCAACTTTGTTTTTATCAACTTTTCCCTCTTTGGCACTTCTCCTGGATTTGATTTTACCTCCAGGAGTGCGAATTTGCATTTAAGTTGAGTGACAAACTCGGTCGCGTCTTCCTCATATGAGTATTTGAGGTCATTTAAGGCGTCGAATACCTTTCCTTTACTCTGATCCGTTAGTTCTTTGATCAGTGAGATCTTGAATTCTTCCCACTCCACCACGGGGCCATACTTCAGAGTGCTTTGCATGTAAACGGCTAATTCCGCGTCTACTCGACTCAGAGCTATTCTTTTTCGATCTTCCCCCCGTGGGGTGCATTGTTCAATCTGGGAAAGGAATACCTCTAATCTGCCTCCTCCTTCTACTCCCTTCAAGTGTCTTCTCTCGAGGACGGGTATGTCCCTTGGTTTAAGTAGTGGTTTGGTAGGCGAGTCTTCTTGGCTTCTACGTAATCGGTCCACTAATTCTAACATTGATGTTTTTAGAAAATCTACTTCTTCCTCGAGTTCTTCCATTTTCACGGTGTCACCCGCTTGTGGCTCTTTCTTTGACTGTGTTTGTGCCCTAGGGTCTTCCTGGTCAGTGTCAGTACGCTGTTGGTCTGGGCAGTGTTCACTTTCCCATGGACCCAGCAAGTCAGCTATCTCTTCCTTTACAGTTTTCTCCATTGTGTCAAATTTCCTAAGTTCCCTCAGTACCAATATTTACAGTTTACTCTACTAAAGAGAAGAGAACAATCAAAGCAAACTAATAAAACAAATATATAAAACCCATAAACTCAAACGAAACTACCTTCGAACACATGAGCAAGGGAGGTTAAGCACTTGTTTGATCGTGATAATTACCGCGCCATTGCAGACTACCACTTTCCATTACTCTGCGAGAGACTCTTACCACGCGCACGCTCCTTCCACCTCCTCCCTTTCCTCCTCATATACTGCCTGAATGCAGTCATCCTCAAAGAAATTCCCGGCTTTTCCTCCCGGGGCACGAAAAATATCTACCTGAATGTCCTGCTTTTCTACCTCCAATTCCCTTGGAATATGACTATGCCCTACAAGCGCTACTCTAAACATGTTCTCTGGTGTTATGAACACCGAGAGAGAAAAACAAGTAAATGCAAAGACACACAAAAAAGAAAAAAAGTTAAGACTGCAAAGCAATAGGGCGACCAACAATCAATCAACAGAAAAAAAAAACAAAAAAAAATATTAATTATACTGTCTAGTTAACTCTGCTTCAACAAGGGGGGGGGGAATGGTTCACAGGGAAATCCCACCGCAAAAGCCACCATATGTAGCGTGGAAAATAGAGAAAAAAAAAAATAATATAATAAATTAAATAAATAAAAGCTACATCCCTTAATTATGACAACCACTAGGGTAGTGAATGGTATGTGGTAGCGTGGTAGTTGTCGAGCGCTGGTCCCGGATGTTAAGGCCTCAGGACAAGTGAACACTCGTTCCGAAGTTTGTGACCAGAAGGGCGTTACTTGTGTGGTTAATTATGGAGGGTGGGAGGATTTCCGTGGGAACCACTTTTTGAGACAGCATTAAGAAATTGGATGGTGATTATGTACTATGGAGGGGATGTGTGTATGGTTCAGTAATTTCCAATGAGCAGCAAAACAGGCTCCAAATGATAACACTCGGTAAGGTTAGATATAAATATGTATTTGGTTTACTTTAAAGGTTAGCGGAGTGCTAATAAAAAATATGAACAAAAATGAATGACCGACAGGCTGTAGGCCTCTAAACTAGCTAACTACCGGCACACGGTGCGAGTTTGGGAATACACAGAATGCTTAGCTCTGTAGTTGATGGATGCGGAGGAGGAGGAGCTGCGTGAGTGTCTGGCTCGGCAGAGGACGTCCACGATGGGAATGGGCGATCCTGGTGATGGACAGACGGGCGCCGCTTGATGTAGAGATGGAGCGGCTCGGGTGGTGTGGAGGCGGGCCCCCTTTGATGTAGGGAGCAGCTTGGGGCAGTGGTATTGGAGCCCCCAGGACAGTCGAGGGGCAGGTTACCCCGCCATACAAGTTCCCATCCTGTAGTCCGTCTCACCCCGCAGGCCGTGGGTGGTCTTTCGGGGGGGTGCTGAGTGGAGAGGTGGACACCGCTCTTACTCAACTCGCTGCCTTTCCTTGCTAGGGCTGCTGCTCGTCTCCTGCTAGCCCGCCTCACACAGTAGGCCGTGGGTGGTGTGTACGTTCTCCAAGCTTCTGGCTTGCTGCCGTGGTGCTCGTCTCCGGTCTACCCAGCTTCTGCCTTGCTGCCGTGGTGCTCGCCTCAAGTCTACCCAGCTTCTGCCTTGCTGCCGTGGTGCTCGCCTCAAGTCTACCCAGCTTCTGCCTTGCTGCCGTGGTGCTCGCCTCAAGTCTACCCAGCTTCTGCTGCCTTCCTCCTCCTCCTCGCTTACTCATCAGCTTCTCTCCTCCATCACGTGATCTTTTAACCCCGCATTACTGACTCTCTCCCTTCCGGAACATTCTTTTACAATCAAACCCCTACCTATCTAACTAACTAGTTATTGGTTTCTTGGAGGGGTTCGAGGCTTTGAGATGAGGGATTTCAGTAACTCGTTCATATATTCGCTCATTCGCTCGCCGTGTTATCTTCTCATAACCTTTTACGCACTTACATTCCTCAGCTACCCATTCACTCTTTCACTCATTCACTCATTCCCGCTCCCACTCGCTCACACTTACCCACTCTGTCACTCACCGACTTACTCACATTCTCTCATTCATTCACATTCGGACCGTTACAATACTGATAATGGAAAGTGAAATATTTACAGGAAGACATCACAACGTTGCCGTACAGGGAGAATCAATTTCATGGTACGCTCCCGCTCTTTAGGGAAAGCCGGTACTTTTAAACATATCTTGTTTGAAAAGCCTCTCATAGCATAAGTTGCTGGGCTTATCAAGGACTGTTTTGTGACCCTGGTGATTGTTTTGCAGGAACTCTGCTCCTTGAATGGGAAAATTACCCATGAAAACCCGGTTAATCTTCTCTGTGGCCTTCAGAATAGTCATAATGAGTGCTAAAAAGCCTCTTGTATTACTTCCTGGGCTTTCCACTGATTATTTTGTGATCCTGGTGATGGTTTTACATGACTTATACACCATGAATGGGAAAACCACCCATGACAAACTGGTTAATCTTCTCTGTGGCTTTGGGAAATAGTTGTGAGGGGAGCCCGTGACGTATAAGAATATTGACGTTAACCTGAAAATCAAGCCACGTAGCTGTTTTCTTATACATAGCCTGTCAATGCACCAGACCTGTCACCCATACAGCACAGTGAGTAATATTAACACCCAGGATAAGGGAGGCCGACACATTGACAGTACCAATATTACCAGGGGTGCAGCAAGCTTGGGATGCGCTCAATACTGCTACCCTGAGAAACCTGATGGAAAGCATTACCCTGAGGTCAAATGAGGGGGTTAAGAGGTAAGGCTTCACATCAAACTACTAAAGAAAGGAATGGTGAATGTACAGTGAAAATTTAATGTTATTCCATGGGGTAATTTAGGGTAATTTAGTGGTTATTATGACGTTTATGAAAGGTAAACAATGCAGTCCTCAGAGGTTAAATGGGGCGATTAAGTGGTAAGGCTTCTCGTCAAACTACTAGAGAAAGGATCGGTGAATATCCAGCGGAAATTTGACATTATTTTACAGTATAATTTAGTGGTTATTACAGCGTTTTGAAAGGTAAACATATGACTATTATACTGCCCACAATATGAGCCTTTGTTGACAGCATGTACTAAGGCTTCAGTGAGAGGGAACAGGAGGTATTTCATGGTGTATTTTAGTGGTTATCACGACATTTACTGAAAGGTGAACATATGATTATTCTGCCCGTAGAGTGACCCTTCCTTAACTGTATATACTCAGGCTTCAGAGAGAGAGAGGGAGCAGATGGTGATGATGACACACACTTTACTAACTAGAGTTTTTACTTCATTTTGTCCCAAGTTCTCCCTATTTTTCCTCCCTCTCCTTCAGTCTATCTTAAATCCTCTCTCTTCCTCCCTCTCCTCCAGCCTCCAAATATCCCTCCGTTCCCTCCCTGACTGGAGCGATGGAAATGGGGCAGTGATGTGCTTCTCGGATGACTTTTTGGATGAATGAACTCTCTCTTTCTGTTCTGACCACCACAATCAACCGAGAGCAACCAAAATTCATCCCAACCTAGCCAAAGGACCAATCTACCAGCCTACCAAACATCAACCATCTGCCAAACACAGTAACAGAATGGTAGAGAAAAAGGTTGACAGTATTACAAAAATTCTTTACCGTCCTGAAACCCACACTTAATGCATGACTCTCTATTCTGACCACCACAATCAACCGAGAGCAACCAAAATTCATCCCAACCTAGCCAAAGGATCGATCTACCAGCCTACCGAACGTCAACCATCTGCCAAACACAGTAACAGAATGGTAGAGAAAAAGGTGGACAGTATTACAAAAATTCTTTACCGTCCTGAAACCTACACTTAATGCATGACTCTCTATTCTGACCACCACAATCAACCAAAATCAACCAAAATTTATCTGAACATAGTCAAAGGACCCATCTACCAGCCTACCGAATGTCAACCATCTACCACACACAGTAATTGAATGGTAGAAAAAAAGGTATAAAAATATTACCAGCAAAATTCCGTACAATCCCATGACTCAACTTCACACAAAAAGGGAAAGTAGTAATCCATGAAAAGCCTTCCTTCTGAGTTACTTTAAAACTTTTTATAGAAAGGAAAACTTATCAAAAAGCCTGCCATGTTCTCTCTCTCTCTCTCTCTCTCTCTCTCTCTCTCTCTCTCTCTCTCTCTCTCTCTCTCTCCCCTTCCTTCAGAGAAATACCAGAAGCAATAATTACAGAGAAAATGAAAAGTCAACAAGGAAATATTGATAAATGGAAGTAACACTCACCAAGGAATTCCTGTGTCCTCCTCTTCCTCTTCCTCCTCCTCCTCTTTCCTCTTCTTCCTCTTTCTCTTCTCCCTGTAATATAAAAAAGGAGGTATTAATCTGTATAAAACTTAAGATACATTTTCATATAAAAAAACAAATTCTTTTCAACTTTCAACCCTTCCTTGCTTCCTTCCTTTCCTCTAGGTTCAAGGTACAGAGGAAGGGTCACACTACCACCAGGGTCATAAAACTACCCCTGGAAATGTCTCCCACAACTCATAGGAAAGCCCTGGCAAATGTGTGTTTCTTAGGTTTAACCCCTTGACTGCGTATTTCCTACAGTCAGACCTCACCAAGCTACAGGAATGGAACAAAAAGTGGCTGCTACAATTCAGTGAAGAAAAATGTAGTCCTGCACCTTGGGAGGGGAAATCCAGCACACCAATAACACATGGGAAACACTCCACTATCCACCACAGAGGCAGAGAAAGACCTGGGAGTGTATGTTACCAGGCTACCAGTGAAGGGATATCCAGCACACCAATACCACATGGGAAACACTCCACTATCCGCCATAGGGGCAGAACCTGGGAGTATATGTTACCAGGCTACCAGTGAAGGGATATCCAGCGCACCAATACCACATGGGAAACACTCCACTATCCACCACAGAGGCAGAGAAAGACCTGGGAGTATATGTTACCAGGCTACCAGTGAAGGGATATCCAGCACACCAATACCACATGGGAAACACTCCACTATCCGCCATAGGGGCAGAACCTGGGAGTATATGTTACCAGGCTACCAGTGAAGGGATATCCAGCGCACCAATACCACATGGGAAACACTCCACTATCCACCACAGAGGCAGAGAAAGACCTGGGAGTATATGTTACCAGGCTACCAGTGAAGGAATATCCAGCACACCAATACCACATGGGAAACACTCTACTATCCACCACAGAGGCAGAGAAAGACCTGGGAGTATATGTTACCAGGATACCTGTGAAAGCCAAATCTGTGCCAATCGCAGTGGACGGGTTAAGGTACAGCAGAAGGGTCACCCTACCAACAGTCATAAAACTACCCCTGGAAATGCCCCAAACTCTTAGGAAAGCCTTGTCAAATGTGTGTTTCTTAGGTTCATGGTACAAAGGAAGGGTCACACTACCAACAGAGTCATAAAACTACCCCTGGAAATGCCCCAAACTCATAGGAAAGCCTTGTCAAACGTGTTTCTTAGGTTCATGGTACAAAGGAAGGGTCACACTACCACCAGGGTCAAAAAACTATCCCTGGAAATGCCTAAAACTCCTCCAAAAGCCTAGTCAAATGTGTTCTATAGAGGTTCATGGTACAGAGGAAGGGTCACATTACCAAGTCATAAAACTACCCCTGGAAATGCCTCCCACAACTCACAGGAAAAAGCCTTGGCAAATGTGTGTTTTTTAAGTTCAAGATACAGAGGAATGGTCAGACTACTGCCAGGGTAAAAAAACTATCCCTGGAAAGGCCCAAAACTTCTCCAAAAGCCTTGTCAAATTGTTCTATAGAAGTTCATCGTATAGAAGAAGGGTCACAATACCACCAGGGTAAAAAAACTATCCCTGGAAATGCCCAAAACTCCTCCAAAAGCCTTGTCAAATGTGTTCTATAGAGGTTCCTGATACAGAAGAAGGGTCACACTACCAACAGAGCCGTAAGGCTACCCCTGGAAATGCCTCCCACAACTCACAGGAAAGCCTTGGCAAATGTGTGTTTTTTAAGTTCAAGGTACAGAGAAAGGGTCAGACTACCACCAGGGTAAAAAAACTATCCCTGGAAATGTGCAAAACTTCTCCAAAAGCCTTGTCAAATGTGTTCTATAGAAGTTCATGGTATAGAAGAAGGGTCACACTAACACCAGGGTAAAAAAACTATCCCTGGAAATGCCCCAAACTTCTCCAAAAGCCTTGTCAAATGTGTTCTATAGAAGTTCATGGTATAGAAGAAGGGTCACACTAACACCAGGGTAAAAAAACTATCCCTGGAAATGCCCCAAACTTCTCCAAAAGCCTTGTCAAATGTGTTCTATAGAAGTTCCTGATACAGAAGAAGGGTCACACTAACACCAGGGTCAGAAAACTACCCCTGGAAATGCCTCCCACAGCTCCTTGGAAAGCCTTGTCAAATGTGTGCTTGGGTGCTGAGATGGCCCAGGAGTCTGTCCACACACTGTCCTTCCCTCAGTTCCCGGCACAGCTTTACACACTTCCCTTAGCCGAGAACTAAGAGCTCCTTCCTTACACACAATGAAGGGGTGTTTGTCCTCTCCCTATGTGCACTAGCCACATCATCACATCAGTAATAGTCCATGGCCTGGGGGGTTCCCGTGTGCGTGAGATGTACAGTCGCGATATGAAGTGATGTCGCCGTGTACATTTATTTTCGATCACGCAAGTATCGTTATATATTTTCAAGAGTACCATTATTTTCCTGTATCTTCATCATAACTTAACTAAATATATTTTAAAAGCTAGAAAAAAAAAATAGAAAAGAAATATTCAATGATGTCTTACAAAGAGTTGTCGAAATATTTTGACACAAAGGGTCGTATTATGAGACATTTCGCCGCCCAAGAACACATATTTGACAAGGCTTTCGTAGAAGTTGTGGGCATTTCCATGGGTAGTTTTATGACCCTGGTGGTAGTCTGACCCTTCTTCTGTACCATGAACCTAAAGAAACACTCATTAGAACCAGATTGATCCCCTCTTTGACCTTTAGAAATAGCTGATGTGATATGGCAAAGTGTCTTGTGATACCAGCCAAAGTGTTTTCGTTCACCAAGGAAAGAGTCAAATGAAGTCCAAATATCGACATATTACTCAAACAAAGTAAAATTATCTTTTCATGATCATTGTTGACAACACTAAATCTAACATATGCACAATATATAGAACATGCATAATTAGTCGATATCCTAAACTAGGATGGCGTAATTTATTTAATTTATACTCTCATTTGATGATGACGTCATCACCCGCACCTATCATTCAGCCCTGACTCACTCTTTGCCTTTCGTGGTCAACATAACGATAACAAAAGCTGTCCGTGGACTTCTAATGCATGATAGTGATCAAGGGAAGATGCCCACAGCCTATAACTACCGAGGGATAGTCGGAGATGGAAAAATAAGAATAAATAGCTTCAGAATAGTCGTGTTTTTTAACTCCAAGCTCTTCATTCTTTGCCGCCGATCGCAAACATCACTGACTTTGTTGGTCAATATAACGATGACAAAAGCTTCATGTAGACTTCTAATGCTTGGAGGTGATCAGTGGAACATTTCCACAGCTTATAAGTGCCATAGAATAATCGAGGAAGGTGGGGAAATAAGAAAATATGGCTTTGAAATGGAGGTGGTGGTGCGGGCGGGTAGGCTAATCGCAGCATTGCCAAACATTAGGCAATGGTCGAGTGTTCGTGGAGGCATTCGGAATTTTGATAGTTCAGATATGGCAACCCTACCTATGGCCAACCAAACCGGTACCTATAGAACAACTGGTCATCCCAGACAAATACGTCCCCGTGACGCTTAAGCTGGTCCATAACACACCCATTGCGGGTCACCCAGGAAGAGACAAGACGCTATCTGTCACCAGACAAAAATTCTACTGGCCCACATTACAGGTTGATGTAGAAAAACATGTCGCACATTGCGTCGTTTGTGCTAAGCACAAGGGGTTGGTAAAAGGGCCAGCACCTATGTTGCAATACCCAGTACCAGAGGCGCCATGGGATGTTGTTAATATAGACTTATTACAGCTCCCCCAGAGCCAACATGGCTCGCGCTACTTATTGGTGTGCGTCGACCAGTTCTCTAGGTTTCTAGTTCTAGCGCCTCTCAAGGACAAGACAGCCACACGCGTGGCCCATGCCCTCGTGACTCACGTGTTGTGTCCACATTCGTTTCCTCGAATTCTTTTGAGTGACAATGGCACCGAGTTTAGGAACTCAGTATTGAGCAAAATATGCGCTCAGTTTAACATCACGCAATCCTTCATCACAGCTTACCACCCAGCTGCTAATGGGTTGGCAGAGGGCTAATAGGAAAATCTTACAGGTCCTCAGGCCTATCGTGAACGATCTCCACGATAACTGGGAGGATTGGCTATCGCATATAGCCGCTTCCATAAATACATCAGTAAATGACTCTACAGGGAAGTCTCCCTACTACATCTTATATGGGGTGGAGAAACGTCTTCCGTACGACCTCCTAACAATCCCACAACAACCTTTCTACAACATTGATAGGTACGCACAACAGCAGATGCATATGTTTTCCAAGATACACTCAGAAGTTAGGTGTACGTTAAAAGCTACGAAGGTTGAAATGATGTCAAAACAACACAAACAGGCCGTCCCGGTGAATTTCAAAGAGGGTGACACAGTCATGATTAAGCAAGCGGAAAGGAGTTCGAAACTGGGGGCTAAATTTGTGGGTCCTTCCCGAGTTGTTCGGAATGTCACGGGAAATTGGTTCGAGGTTCTCGAGTCGAATAGTGGAGTCAGTCTAGAAGTTCACAGTGATCGTCTGAAAGTAATTCCCTCACCTTTGGACCTTGATATTGGTACTTCCCCCTCAGAGTCAAATGTTCAACAAGATAATCCCAACACCCAAAGCTATAACTTGAGACCACGGGTTTAAATACTTCATTCCCACCACTTTCAGATCATGATGTTGCGTTTTCTGATCATCTTGCTGTCCCTCGGCTCCCTGCTTGCAACAACGCCCATCCACCTGAAGCCTGGTGCCCTCACGGCACACATAGGAGAGGTCTTCCTCATAGAAGATGTGCTCCTCGTAAAATATCCATATACTTCTTTGACCAACACCACGGACACAATCAGGATAGTCTCAGAAAAACTACTCGGCATGGCAGACGCCATACGGGCTACCATGACTAGGGAATCAAAGGCACCTTCTAGTACCAACTCTCTGACTCTTTTTCAACTACTGGAGGATAGGATTCTGTTCTTACGGGGAAAAGTTGATGAGGTAGACATGGATTATAGTTTTCACTCAGTTCACTCTCGGGTAAAGAGGGAGTTGCTCAACATCGTTGGGTCCGCCTCCAAGTTCCTCTTCGGTACGGCAACCGACGAGGACGTGCGCGATTTGCGGGACAACTACGCTCCTTTGCTGCCCGAAATCGCAGGGTGATCAACGCCAATTGTAGAAAACTTGCGCGGTTGCATACTCACATTGAGGCACTGCTAGAGCAGACAAATAAGATGGTAGAGGTTATCAACATTGTTGTCAAACAGATCGACCAGGTGAATCAGTTTCTCCTCCTAGATCAGGCCTTGCATGTTCTGGAAAACGTCATTAACTCCGTCGCAACGGCAAATCAGCAGGTCATTAGCAACATGGTTGATGTAGCGCACGGTAGAGTCACACCTGCCTTGTTCCCTCTACACGATTTGAGAACGACTGTCCAGATCGGGTATCAAAATTATAGCCTAACACCTTTATTCACCCCGGACATGTGTCAATATTTTTACACCTTGATTGAGTCCAGCCTCACCCCCGATGCCATAATCATTCATGTTCCTTTTCAGACGGCGGACGTGTTTGAGGCACACGAAATTGTCCCGTTCCCTTTTTCAGCAAAGGACAGTGTGTTAGCCCTGGACACGTCCCCGTCTCTTGTTCTAATCGCGAAGGATTTCGCTCTGTATTCAACGGGTAGCTACTCACTCTTGCAGTATTGCAAGGAGACGGTCTTCGGGCGATTCTATTGCTCTGCGTCTCTCTTTGCGTTCCTACCAGTTCGGGGAGGGGTATGCGAGATCGCCCTCACCCGCGTGAACGCGTCTGACGCTCTTTCCCTGTGCTCTTATAAGCAGCTAACACCAACGCCTGTTTTCCATAAGGACTTTCAGGGTCTGCATTATTTTTATTTCCCTCAGTCATTCTATGTATCGGTCATCTGCCCGGAGGGTACCACTTATCAACGGGTTACTGGTCACTATGCCATAGCGGAAGCATGCTATATCCGCTCCACTAACATAACAACGTACCCGTCCCGGATCCGTCTGGTTTTCACGGCCAATATTTCCCATCGAGTGTTTCCTCTACGGTCTCTCGATGACATTCACTTCTCCAGCGTCTCGTATGTGACTAATTCCCTTAATTCATTGTCTTTCGCAAACAAAACAGAGTTTGCGGAAACCCTGGAGGAAGCGCTGCCTGATTATTTGCATCTCCCCTACCTGTACCCTGGATTTTTTGTACCAATGTTTCTGATGTTCGTCAGTCTCGTCGTCATGTGCTACCTTATTAGGAGGAACTCTGTCCTGCACGATTATTTGGTTGTGCAGACGCGGCGACTGGATGCAGGGAGGCCACTGGCAAGGTAGTTTTTCCTTTTCTCAGACAAGTCAGGGGACAGAAACCTGGCTGCTCCTATACTTAACATTGTACTGTGTTTCACTACAGTATTTTTTTTTATAGGAGCTAGATGAAAGTTTCATTGTCTGTAACTATGCCAGTTGATAGCTTCTTATACATGTGTCCTTATATTTATCTTTTGAGAGATTTCTTATGTTTCATGTCACACACATTGTGTTTTACCTCTCACTATTTATATTGTAACTCCACATATGTTCTTACATAGCCAGTGTTTTAATGTAATTGTGTCATAGGCAGTCTGCTTGACAAACTCCCACTATGTATGTTCATGGTAACTAGACCGCTATTTAGATTTTTATATATCGCGAGGTCGCGATCACTGGTAGGTGACCGAGCAGTGTTATAGTAGGATATCAATGTATTATTATTATTTAATATCACCACGAAGTAGGCATACAATTGTCAATGGAAAAAACCCACGACAGATAGATCACGCCACCTTATAGGAATGTCGTCCGTCAGTGTTTACCGTCTCAGTTTTGTATACTTTGCACTCCGATGGTGTTTAGAGGTCACCTTGACGTACGTGACCAATTGTAACAATTATTTTCCAACCTGTAACTCGTCACTCCTTCACGAGAGTCCGACTGACACACAACGACAGTCACTCTCGCTCCGACGTTCCTGTACATAGGCTACGAATATATTCACCTTAAGGAAGCTGAAGTCTTAATCAACGCCCTTTAAACGCCCCCCGACAAGCCCGTTACAAAGGCATTCTTCATTCAAGCAATTTTACTATATATTTTCAGTGCCCATGCTTATAATAAGAAGCCACAATAGTGAATAAAAGGTGTTTAATGTAAAACCTTATTATTTGATCATTTCTTAATCAATAAAACGCAAAGTAATGCCAGTAACTGTCCATTCGCTTCGTGTCATACTGTGTGTGTGTATTAACAACCGCAGAAGACAATTCATGGAATGACCCAGAAAAAAAAAATATATATATATATATATATATATATATATATATATATATATAGATATATATATATATATATATATATTTATATATATATATATAAATCTGAACAACGTATAACAACTGTTTTGCAAAGATAAGCACACGACGTGAGCTAAATCATTTTAAGGTTGTCTTCAGCACTGAAGACAACACATGACATTCGCAGTCGCATTTTTAAAAATAAATGAATGTATAATTGTAATGCAGGTACTACTGCGTTATTTTACCGTGTTTTGCATCACAACGTATTATATATTATCATTAAAAAGGGACATTTTAACATAATCAATAAATACACATCACTTCCGTCACCATCAAATGTTCCCGTACGAAACATTCTGAGAGCGGCGACATCACTTCATATCGCGACTGTACCCTAAGTGTTGTGTTTTATAGCAGTGGGCACCTTGAATTATCAGAAAAATCAGGGTAGTACACTTTCTGAAACCTGCCAGCAAGTGAGAAATTTAGGCTCAATTTCACTACAGTATATCGGGTGAAAATTTTGACCCGTAAATCCGGGGTACTTGAACGTATAATGCCCAATCTCCATGAAAATTTAACTTAGAGAGATCATTTACCACTCAAAATGTTCCTTGTAATGAGCTCTTTCCAATGCTATATATGATTTTTACCTTCATAGTAATATTAGATCATAAATGACTTAACTCTTACCAGAAAGAGAAAACATAATAATTTACCTTCGTAAGGAAAAGCTGTCACACAGTATTAAAGAAAACAGTTTATATTGAATACACTCAACACAGCAACACTGTACCACTAATAAAATTGTAGGCAGTTTATGACATGCCATACATGTAGGGGCTTACGGTAACCTTGGATAGAAACTATTTTCAAAATGCCACTCTATGGCCACTACTATCAAGGTGGCTCTTTGTCATTGTATCCGTATTGATATTTGATGATTATTTACTTTAGAAAAGTTACCCAGCAAATAAAATATTGGAAAGTTTTGGGATTGTACAATTTCCTTATAAAATTATTGATTTTTTGAAATTCTGGCTAAAGCAAATTAATTCATTAAGCTTTGAAATAAGTTCAGTAATTGCTTTGAAAAAGTACCATGAGAGGGCAAATCAAGAAAAATGTAATAAATAAATTAAACTAGTTCCAAGATTCATGATGACCATTTTAACAAAACTAATCCATTTAACGTCTCAGCAGTAGGGATGCCAGAGAACTTTTAGGTAATTCATCACACACATAAGTTATAGGGCACACATTATTATTGAGAGTTTCTTCCTCCATTGTAAGTCTAAAATGACCTTTTGTAAAAACTTAGTTTACATTCTTTGATGCCAAAAGATCATTTAAAAATAAGTGAGTAATTAATGATTTAAATACAAGTGGTGTAGGAGCAGCATCCTGTTTGTACAAATTGAAGGCGGCAGCCTTTTGTTCGCTGCAAGATGAGCGTGCTCAGAGCATAAAACAATGTGGATGGGGTCTCAGTCAGCATTGTACACTCACAGAGGTGGCACTCAAGCCCTCCTGAACACTTACGCCTGTGCTGTAGTGTGCGTTCTTGGTGTTTTGAGCAGTACAGTGTGCGTTCATTTTGGTTTGTGAGTTTTGGGGTTTGTGAGCCAGCTTGCCAGACTGTTGTACTCAGAGGACCCTATTTACTGGTTTCTGATGCTTAGCTATGGCCAAGAAACATCAGGAATTCATTATTTTAGTGAGAACTGTAAATTAATGTAGTTACTTGGGTCCAGATGTTTTTGGGGTTGAAATTTGGTAAATATGAGAAGCCGTGTACGACAATCTGGCTTCGTTGTTTGTGAGCAAAATAACATTACAAATTATGCTGGTAAACCATGGCATGGCTATTTGCTATTGTTATATGTTGTTATTTATTACTGAGCCCGACGAGTGTTTCCTGCGCAGAGGCCACTACCATAAATTATCCGTGCAATCTGACGCAGCAGGTTGCCAGCGCCTGGTAACACACACCTCAAGAATCACTGTGCCCAAACTGTCCTTTCTATGTCTATTCTATTCTATTTTTTGTTTATTTCAGTAGCAGGTATTGTGTGTTTAGTGTTATACTATGAGATCCATGACTCAGCTCACTTGGATCATTTAGGACTGATGGAAGACTTGTAAATAGGGCCATTTTCTTGATACCTAACTCAACCTTACCTAACCCAACCTTCATATACATCTATTTTTGTTTATGTGTTTAGTGTTATATTATAAAACCTAGATCCATGACTCAGCTCACTTGGATCATTTAAGACTGATGGAAGACTTGGGGCATTTTCTTTATACCTTACTCAACCTTACCTCAAGTCTTCCAAATATTATGTTGAGGCCGGTCTGACGTAGGCTTCCACGGGTCCTTTCCTCCCCTCTGCTCTGCCACACAGTCCCAACACCTATCTCTTCCTCTCATATGTAAGCGGTATGTAACAAATGAGAGGAAAAAATAGGTGTTGGGACTGTGTGGCAGAGCAGAGGGGAGAAATGGACTCGCGGGAGCCTACGCCAGAACGGACTCGACAATTTGATTTCACTGTAACCCAACCTTCACATACATCTATTTTGGGTTCAATTTTTTTCTCTCTCTTTATATATTCATTATACCTCACACCCTTCCCTTCCCTTACCTAACCTTCATATATACAATAAGCACGGCTACTACTGTGAGACTATGCGGGCGACAAATGAGCTTGTGTAGTAGGAATACATATTCTTACGGGAAAAGTTATATATGGGCAGCAATGCCTTACAGTTTTTGTATCACTGCCTCCCTCGCCAAGCCCCGCAGGACACCAAGAAGGCACACATACAGTAAACTCTCCATATAACAAACTAACTTGGGGGAAGCTTAGTCCGCTAACGCCAAAAGTACATTATAAGCAGCGGAAAAAAAAATATATATATTACCGACGAACCTAACAAACATCGGTATATAGTTTTCTTATTGAGTATGTTGTGTGCACGTTATCTACATAGCAGCTCAGCACAGTTGGCGATGGACTGCAGGGCACCGAGGCTGCCTGTTGTATACCCACAGCAGCCCGCAGCTGCAAAGTAACTCATAGTTCAACTTTCTCACTGTTTCTACATTTCACTCAGCACTCACAAAGATCACAAGTGGACAAACTAGAACAACACCAGGCAAAGTAATGTTTTCCTGCCGTGTATTCCCCCATGCGTGGTGGACACCAGAGCCACTTATTTCTGCCAGGAGTATTTCTCACAACACCGGACGGCGGATTGGACCAAGCACGCCGCCCCGTCCCTCGCTGCATATTTCTGCACCCCACACTGCTGAGTGCCCAATAAATTTACAGTAACCAAGCATAACCTAACTTAACCTACCTAGCTGGGGGCCATCTCCCCTCGACCCCATAAGCTGTGTCAGCACTGACACTCACGAACACTTGGCTATTTTCCATTACATTAACGTCCTGGATTGATGCATAAAACTATTCTGGGTCGGTCCCCGTGGATTTCTGACCCTCTGGGTTGATACGCTAACCGGGTAAACTAACACAGGTAAAAGGTGTGCCGGTGCATTGCCTTCCACACATTGTTGTCAGCACTTGTTTCTGTCCATTGCTCATTTGTTTTCACTGACTGACTGACGGTGAATCAGTGGCGGCCACTTGGAAACAGACAACAGGGCACGCCACACTGCCCTTCCAAGCGTTACTGTACACCGTCATGGCTTGTTTCTGTCTCTGTGTCTCATTTTGTTTTGTTGGCCTGGCTGCTGGAGTGTTGGTTTGGGTGAGACACTTCCTTCACTCCTTACACACTGTGGGAGAAACTAGGCACTTTGTGGCTAAGAATTTTAGGGCCTCACACAGTACTTTGTGCAGTGTGAAGACGCGTACTAGACGTGCCTCATGTAGAGATTTTGGGCTCCATTTATATATATATATATATATATATATATATATATATATATATATATATATATATATATATATATATATATATATATATATATATATATATGTAGTGCAGCGACTATGCCTGATGAACGAGCCTCCCATAACCCACTTAGCCAGTGGGGTACCTCTTTGGCCGACTTGGTAAGGAGTGGCTCTCCTGTCATACTGGTCGCGGGTTCAATCCCAGGCAGCTGGCGAATACTCTGATCTTGATTAATTTCTCGTGTGTTTCGATACACACAGAGGACGTGTTGGGAAATAGGGGAAATAGAAATGAAGCTCCCGGGGCATGACATAATTATACCTAAGTTAACCCTTAAAGGATGGCTGAGGGTAATTCCTGCTCAGGTGGACAAAGGCAGAAAGGCAGGGTGCGGGAATTACCGTCATTTGATTTCCCGCAAAAATTTGTACTACTTCCCAACATGATATCTCTGGTGAGCAGCAACTGAGTTACTTGTAGTTACTTTCACCATGTAAATAAAAGATTGGCAAGCACTATGAACTATTGTGTTTTGGGCTCCAATTGCCACACAGGGCACCGACGAAGAACACCTTTTTAGACAATTTTATCACTGGGCATACGAGCACAAACTCCCCCTCCAGGCCGTCCTTCAGGGGTGAACCTTACCTAATCTTATATATACCTATCTATCTATCTGTATATACATGTGTTTGAGTTTACAGGCAAAACATCTTTCAGACAGACAGAATTCATCCCCCCAGACGCATGCCTATGGGTACAGAATGGGTAAAAAGATATCATTTTAACCTCATGAACCTTGGGGTACAGTTGGCAAGCCAGGATCATTGAGGGCAAAAAGTTGAATGTTTCTCTGGGGTGATACTGGCAGCGTCCCTTGGGGAAGAGTGACACCTGACGTACATTGGGGTGTCATTGGCGGCACACTGGGGCATCACACGTGCGCCTAACATCACCACATCATGGAAAATGGATGTAAGAAGAGGTGTGGCTTGGAGAGGAACCAAGCCTTCAGGTGTCTGCCCCGAACACATCAGGTACAGGGAGGGATCCTTGACTTACGACGGATTTCCAGATTTTGTGTGAAAGTTGAAACACATTAATTAAGGAGACGTCACCGTTTTATAAGCACACGTCACTCACTCCTATAAGGTTACACACGCCCCAAGACTCCTGATCTTTGACCTAGGATAACAGCGGCCTGACTGAGGAGGAGAAAATAAAACAGTACTGTACAGCACCTAATTGCCTATATGCTTAACAAAACTAAGAAGGAACTGTTGTCAGACCAAATCCAAGTGCCATAAGTGCCTACATCACTCACCATTAATAATCATACTTATAAGCATCTATCCATCATACAAGAACCAGCAAGGAAGGAAGGAAGGAAGCAAGGAAGCAAGGAAGGAAGGAAGGAAGGAAGGAAGGAAGGAAGAAAGGAAGGAAGGAAGGAAGGAAGGAAGGAAAAGAGAAAATATTTAACACACCATTGGTTTGATGTCTGCCATATTACAAGTCCTTCCTCTTCTTCCTCCTCCTCCTCTTCTCTCTCTGTGTGTCCTCTTCTTCTTCTTCTTCTTCTTCTTCTTCTTCCTGTTTAAACAATTGAATAGTAATAAATTCATGAAAAGAAAAAAAAAATAGCAAATAAAAAAAGGAGAAAAAATTACAATGAAAGAAGAAAAATAAGATAAACACCTTTATTGATTTTATTAATGTGTTTGTTTGTTTGTGTGTTTGTTTCTCATTCAGAGTCATGCTTGGAGAGAGAGAGAGAGAGAGAGAGAGAGAGAGAGAGAGTTTTTATAGTTTATGTAGTTATTTTTTATATAGATTTTATTCTGCCCTTTGAATAGGCAGCACACGACAGTGCACCTTTGGGTATGTAAATAGTATACATGTGCCTATGTTTAAAAAAAAAAAAAAAAGAGAGAGAGAGAGAGAGAGAGAATGGCACCAAACTTAAGCGTAAACAAATTGATTCATTGAGGACACATTCCCAGCGCTGAACAAGCTTCCCCTTCCGTGGTCCAGTGCTGGAGCAAACAATACATTTCAAAACAACCTCCACCGTCACTTCCCTCCCTCAACTTAACCGTCCCGGCCGGTAGGGCCCATATGGGACTGCATCACCACAGGCCGATAGATCCCTTATGGGATAGCTACTTTACGCGCGTATCATAACTGCGCTAACATTAGTAGCGCTGCTAATTTGGCTTGAGGAGTAGGCTTATGTCTACACTGTCGCCCCGGACCATCACCACCTCCCCCACGCACCCTACCTCTGTCCCATAGACCGACCCCAGTAAAGTGACCACCACCTCTGCCACGCCAACAACGAGTGCTGCGGCAGCTGTAGCAACGGCTGTTGCTTCTGCATGTGCCCCTAAACGTCCAAGGGGACCAAAAAGGCTGCAATGATGTCGGGAGATGATGCACACGGGCCAGTTATGCGGGGGTCCAATGCAGGTGGCCAGTCCTCCTATGCCTGAAAAAAGTCACACTGTGACTGCCCCACTGTCACAGAGGGTCCAAAACAAACAAACAGGCCAATAATAGACCGGGAAAAGGCCTTGGGCGCACAACGGACCGAGTCTGACACCTCAGCAGTCTAGCCCAGCTTGGAGGGTTGCACGCCACCACAATCTCCAACTACCAGCGATTATTCTGAAGCATCAGGGTGAGCTAAGCAAAAATATTTCACATGCTGATGTATTTAAATGAATACTACAGCTAAAATTGCTTCCAGGTCATTCTGCAGGAGTTGATTTTAAGACGATTAATGCGGCTTTGGGGGGGTAGACGCGAGGGGTATCGTCGGCCTTTATGGGTTAATATTCAATAATGATGTTGAAATGCAAAGTCCTGCTGACATTGAGTTTAACCCTTACAGCGCGGGTGTGGACAACAGTGGGTCACAGCTGGTGCCTGGGCTCAAGGCGCGGTGTGGACAACATTCAACAAGCATTTTTTGACTTGGTGCACCGTCAGATTTACTTTGTTTGTGGTGAAGTAAGCATGTGTTTTCTTTCCAACACTGGTCGCTCGTGAACTGCGCATGCTCAGACCAGCAAGCGTAGACCTGTACAGTCTCACAAAGCTTTAAACCATAATTAAGAGTTGCTGGAAGGCTGAATCAGACATACAGTACCACTACCACCATCCTCGCTGTTTCTAGAACGACACTCGATCTGTACGAGTTGTATTTATATGTACAGAGTGTCGTTCTAGAAACAGCGAGGATGGTGGTGATCTATGTTTAATTCAGCTTTCCAGCAACTCTTAATGTGTTAAAAAGCTTTGTGAGACTGTACAGGTCTACACTTACTGGTCTGAGCATGCGCAGTTCACGAGAGACCAGTGTTTGTAAACAAAAGCGCCAGCTTTTGATGATGGGTCACCAAATAACACAACACCGGGTACCTTTAACACCATGGCATGCTCACAAACAAATATGGAATATCAAATTTGAGGCAATGAATAATCATTCTGGGGGCAAAGTTAAATGATTTTTCTCTTTAATATATTTATTTTTGAGTAACATAAAAAAAATAACCTAGTGTTTTAATTTTGATGATCTAAGTATGAAATCTCTTCACCGAAAATATTTCATGTTCCGAAGTTTTTTCATACAACACCGGGCCACGCATGCGCAGTAGGGAGACAATGTTTTTTTTTTTCTGAAGCGGAAAAAAGTAGCGATTATCGCTAGTTTGCTTACAAAAGTAACGAAGATACCGATATATATATTTAAATAAGTAGCGGATGGCCGATAACCCGACTTTGTTATCAGCGATAAAGTATCGCAATAACTTATCGCGATAACGCCCAGCTATGCTCATCACTGGCTGTGTGTGTCGGTGCTAACACACTCCATTACAAGTGTACTGAGTGCCCTAACTAATGGTTTGTTATCCCATTAAGTGAAGGTAAACACTATCTGTTTCCATACTTGGCACAAAACAATAATTCCTGCATTCCTTGGCATAGTATCATGCTGTACACACTGGCATGTGTTAAGTATTACTGGACTGACTTGAGGAAGAACAAATGTTACAGTTTACAAGTCACCAGGTGTGACAGTTTTCTTTGGTCACCATCCAATAGAGCAATTGTTTTGTTTCAAATCTTGCAAGACAACAATGCTATGTCTGATCTTGTTGTGTCAGCCATTAAGGGCTGACTGAAATAAATGTTACAGACATCATTATTACTGTGGTTTGCAGCATTTCCAACACAATCAAGTAACACTTTCAAAATATTACACCCATCAGTACTTAGAGCATGTTACAGGCAGGAGGTGACATTTCCTTTGTTTTGGGCAGGCAAAACAGGCAGCCAGTGTTGTTTTGGCATAAACACATGGTAGTGAGGGCATTAAGATATTCAGTAAATTTGTAAGGCAGCAGTGTTTCATCACTGCCTGCCACTCACTGATGTCCCAAACCTTACATGGGCCCAGGGAACCAAAGCTGGCTGTGGCTTCAAGCTTTGCACAGACTTAACCAATCCTTAGATTCAGAGATCAGTGTCCTGAACACTGAATCATACCTGCCAGCAGCTGTTAACCCTTTCATTGCTAGTCGCTCGCGGCAAGACTATCCCCCAGGCGCACTCGGGCAGCCCAACTGAGGGAGGGGGGTCTCTTTTAACCTCAGCATCTCAAAAACTATTCATCACAGCTAAAAAACAAAAAAAAACATTGGAAAGAGTAGGCCAAGATCTATAAGATTCGGTTAAGTAAGCCTCTCCTTCAAATGTACAGGCACGTTCAGCAAGTGACGCTAGTGCTCGCTCTTTCAACCTCTGTATCTTAAAAACAATTCACCGCAGCCAAAAAACAAAAACACCTTTGGAAAGAAGAGGCCAAGATCTATAAGATTCGGTATTGTAAGCCTCTCCTGCGGACGTACAGGCACGTTCAGGGGGTGTTGCCTGTGAAGACGTACATTTGTGCGTGCGTGACGGTCAGCTGTAAGGCAATTACTGAGTAGCTCTCTTGATGATGGGGTGCTGGCAGGCCAGTACTGCCAAATGCAAAATTTACAACTATATGGTCAAAAAATCAGTGAGGTGAAGCTGTGCAAAAATGCTGCAATATTGGACAACAACATCCACCAGTTACTCGTCCGTAGATTTTCTGTGCTTTTCCGCTCTAGGCTGATATGATTTTCCACCAAATTTAGTGGAAAACCCACTCAATTGGCAGTGCTGTGGGGTGAGAAATAGTGTTGGAACACTCTCATAGGCGGGAAATTTGAGTGCGACTGGTGATCACAGCGAGGGTTTAGCACCATCGGCAAGTTACGCTGGTCCTCGCTGCAAGGGTTTAGCATTAAAAGGGTTAAACACACAGGTCCAGCTGGGGGTAGGGCTGGGCTAGGCAGGTACCAGTACAGTACAGGTCCTAAGAGTACCGACTCTACAACAGCACCAGACTGATGAGCAGACTGGTGCCCTGACTGTGTCACACAGTACTGCCAATACCAGTACTGGTGTCTGCCCTTACTGCCAACAGGACCTGTTGGTTGGGCTTTAACAGTCCAACAATAATAATAATATAATAATAATAATAATAATAATAATAATAATAATAATAATAATAATAATAATAATAATAATAATAATAATAATAATAATAATAATAATAATAATAATAATAATAATAATAATACATACATACATACCTGCTTCCCTCCTTCTTGTGCCAGTGAGTGGCCCCCCTACAGCTGGTTCCACATCGCTGATCCTGCAAATAATGGTTCATAAATATACACTTGGAGACAGGGTGGAAAAAAAAACACAGTAAAAAAAAAACTTTTTTTTGTTTTAATTTTTGTTTTTTCTATATATATATATATATATATATATATATATATATATATATATATATATATATATATATATATATATATATATATATATATATATATATATATATATACAGTAAAACCCCGATTATCCGAAATGGAAGGGGGGAAGCCTCTTTCGGATAAGCCGATTTTTCGGATAATCCGGATTTATGGCCGCCATTTTGATCGTCGGCATTGTGTCTTGCTTTCTCGTTTGGATGAATATCACTTTGATCTTGCACCTTGGTTCTTATTTTCTCATTAGAACACAGGTCGAAGCACAGGTAGAACGCGATGCGACTGCCCAGTGTGAAGTGTGTGACGCGACTGCCGCCGACTGACGATGTAAACAATGAAACCAAACAAACACACGCTACGCTAAACAAAGTAGTACGCTTAAAACATGTGATGTAAATGTTTTATTGTATGTTTGTCTGTGTGTCTCCTTGTCTGGACCAGTGTATGTTGATACTTGTGAGCGTTGCAGATCTGAATTGTGAATGTTGCAGAGTGCGATTGTGAATGGTTGTGCAAGCTTGCAAGTGTGACCTTGATGCATCGTGCAGGTGGAGACACAGTATGATGACTCATATTATCGCGCAACTCGTATGTTGGAAGGGGAATGTGGCATGGAGTGGAGAGGGGAGTTGTGTTTGTGTCGTTGTCTTGAGAGTACGGTGTGAGAGTAGTCGTGCAGTAGTTTGTTCGTTCGCCGCACCTACGTCCTTGCTGGGGCGAAGGTTATGACGTGGTGTTGTTGAGAGTTTGTTTAATGTTTTTTGTCTAATACATTGATCTATTCGTTACAAGCTATTTCGGCAATACGTATTAGAAAGAATATTCATTTTAACTGTTCTTATCAATTTTAAATGTGTTAATATAGTACATATGTAGTTACTTTTATTTATTTTTTAGTATAGAAATTTTTTTTTTTAATTGCATTATCCAGATCAATTTCGGATAATCCGCTTTCGGATAATCGGGGTTTTGCTGTATATATATATATATATATATATCTATCTATATATATATATATATATATATATATATATATATATATATATATATATATTCTACATGTGGCCTATTGTTGTAGGATAATTCCTATGGGTCTGATGGTTGGCCCGAGCCCATCATGGCGCAGGTAATTGTTTATAATGGCGCCATTATTACTGGCTCATACTGTCACCCGGAGACCATTCATGATTTCACTTGCGCTGTACACGTTTTTCTAGAGCCTGGGTTGATGGGTGGTCTTCAGGACAGCATGTGGGTAGTCTTTGGCCTATGTATTAACTGTATTAATTGTGTTTGTAAGCAAATATATATATATATATATATATATATATATATATATATATATATATATATATATATATATATATATATATATATATATATATATATACAGGGGGGTCGTCTAATATGCGAGAATATGGGCGGTTCAAAGCCTCGCATATCGCAAATTCGCATAGGAACCTTAAAAGCATGTAAATAATGGTATATGGGCGGTCAGCCACATTTTTTAACTTAGTTTCCAATGTAATAAACTGCTTTTTCGAGTTCTTTGGAGGCGCCATAATAACAACAACAGCAACAACAATAGCCCACAGGCTAGCTTGTGAGAGCAATGGCTGCTTTAGACGTACTGATGAAGAGAACACGTGGAGCCGTCTCACAGAGTAGAGTTGCCAGATTGCGCCATTGTTTATTTCCTTCCTTCGGTGAGTAACAGCAAGTTCATTATTTGGTAGGAAATGGATGTTAGCGAAGTCAGGAACATGAAATGAATGAAAAAACTTTTCTCTTACTAGTCAAGTCAAGTCACCGCTCCCGTGCTCCACCCCAAGGGGGGAGAGGAGGAAGGAGGATATGATATGTGGTTCGCATATTCGCATATCCCAAGGTCGCATAGCAGGCGCCCCCCCTGTATATATATATATATATATAGATATATATATATATATATAATATATATATTATATATATATATATATATATATATATATATATATATATATGTACACACACACACACACACACAAGATTGGAAGAGAGCAAACATAGTACCAATTTATAAAGGAGGAAAGAGAGAGGACCCATTAAGTTACAGAGTGGTATCACTCACTAGTGTGGTTGCGAAGATATGTGAGAGGCTGGTTAAAAACAGGTGGTTGGATTTTTTAGAAAGGGAGAGAATTATCTCGGATTGCCAGTTTGGATTCAGGAGAGGGAGATCTTGTGTCACCAACTCGTTATGTTATTACTCAAGGGTGACAGATTTAATACAGGAGAGAGAAGGCTGGGGGGATGGAGCGTACCTGAATTTGAAAAAGGCATTCGACAAAGTACCGCACAGAAGATTCATTTGGAAAATTAAAAATAGGGGTGGAGTGGGTGATGGACTGGTTAAGTGGCTGGAGGACTTCCTAACTAACAGGGAAATGAGGACAATAATCAAGGACAAGGCTTCCAACTGGTGCCCAGTGAGGAGTGGGGTCCCACAAGGTTCAGTGCTGGCACCAATAATGTTTGCTGTTTGTATAAATGATATGGTGGAGGGAGTGACCAGCTATGTGAGTTTGTTTGTAGATGATGCAAAGCTATTGAGACGAGTCAATGATGTCAAGGACTGTGAGGCATTGCAGAGGGACCTGGACAAAATATGGGAGTGGAGTGGTACATGGCAGATGGAATTCAACCTTGGGAAATGTAAAAAAAATAGAGTTTGGTAGGAGTGGTAGAAGATGTTAATATGATTATAAGATGGGAAGTGAGATAATATGCAGAGGAGTGGAAGAAAAAGATTTGGGAGTGACTGTCTCAGAGAACATGTCACCGGACAAACAGATCAACAGGATAACGGGACAAACTATGAATTTGCTGAGGAACATAAGGACGGCATTTGTGTATTTGGACGAGGAGATGATGAAGAAATTAATAGTTACAATGATAAGGCCAAGGTTGGAGTATGCAGCAGTGGTCTGGTCTCCTCACGAAAAGAAGAATATAAAAAAGCTGGAAAGAGTACAGAGAATGGCAACTAAGATGGTACCGGAACTTAGGGATCGGCCTTACGAGGAGAGACTCAATAGCATGGGGCTCACAACCCTGGAGAGAAGAAGAGAAAGAGAAGACCTGATAGCGGTGTACAGGGTGGCGAGCAGGGTGGAGAATCTGGAGTGCGTGTGGAGCAAGAGAGAAACGAGAGGACATGGAAAGAAGTTGAGGGCGACCACGTGTAGGCAAGATGTGAAAAAGTTTAGCTTCCCAAACAGAAGCTGTGGAATAGACTGGAGGAGGAGGTGGTTTGTGCAAGAAACATTCATGATTTTAAGAAAAAGTTGGATAAGAGAGGATATGGAGACGGGACAGCGCGAGGGTAGCTCTTTTCCTGTATGTCACAACTAGGTGAATACACACACACACACACACACACACACACACACGCACACACTGCATGAGGCAATGGGACAAGCCATACAGTCAGCGACAATTAGAGGAGTTCTGTCCCCCCAAAATTGTCAGTGATCGCTCGCTACTTTAACTAAAACAAAGTCAAGGCCTGTTGATGCTATGAAGACTCGCACACTTTAAAATCTCTCACGTGATAAGTCATGATGCACGGTGCCTATAGTCTACAAGACATTGATCCCAAGTGTTTATGCTAACAAATTTCAGGTGAAGTGATGAGAAACACTCTACCATTCAGTTATTACAAGCTAAATACTCGCACCCAAGCTTACACCATTCTCGCATTTTTGTCTAATCTCCTGCCGCATGTATAGCTTGAAACATTTTTCCAATAGATTCCACGAAGACTTGCTTATGTTCAATCTGGAAAGTACCGAACAGAATCTAGTCGGTAGAACTCGTGGTAATGAGATATTCAAAAGGCCGAAACCCACACAGTACCGAAAGGAGCCGCTGAGGGGCCGAACTCACTCTCACCAGGACTTCATACCTGTCAAGTCTTACGTTTTTTGCATAAGTCTTACGTAATTTCGGTGATTTTCAAGTCTTACAATGTAAATTGAAAATCTTTAGTTTTTTCTCCACTGGTGATGTTTTTTTTAACATGTTTGTTTTAAACAATTTGAAATATATCGTACATGCCATATTTAAAATCATGCGAGTGTGCTGAGTAACGGCTACTGTTACGGTTAGTGTGTGTGTGTGTGTGTGGGGGGTGGTGGGGTTACCTCGTGCACCCTGCTTGAGTCCGTCGGAAGTTCCATACCTGTCAAGTCTTACGTCTTTTCATCACAAACTTATGGTCTCAAACGCAAAATCTTATGGCAAGACACCACAGTAGCTTGACAGGTATGAGACTTACCAACACAAAGGGCTTTAGCTGTCTAGGACACTGGGGAGAAAGAAACAGTGGAACACCTAATTGTAGAATGTAGCAACTACGAGAGGCAGAGAGGAGAGTTAGTACCAGAAGAAGTGATGGCCGTGATGAGCCGATGAAAAGCGATACAGGTCAAAAGATGAAAAAGGTTTGTTTTGGTTTGGAATGCCAAGTCGTATAAATCTTCCTCCAAGGTATAAATACATAATGAACAAGTAAAGTCTCTGTCGTGATTTATTAATTGCTTTAGTGTATCAAATGCCTAAAATTGAGAGTAAAGAAGTTTTTGTAGACCTAAAAACAACGAACAACAGGTCGTAGATTCAGGCTGCTGTGCAACTCTGTCAAAGATTATTGAAGAAAATGTTCTTAACATTCATAACAATCTCACTCACCCTCTTGTTTATAGCCTTTGACTCTTTCCAGCAGGGCCTGTTTCTTGGCTTAATAATAATAATAATAATAATAATAATAATAATAATAACAATAATAATAATAACAGTAATAATAATCAAGCAGTCCTACCTTAAGATGAAGCAGCTGTTGGGTGTGAGTGGCAAAGTCTGGGCAGGAGTGAAGCAGATGGTGTCTGGCTCCTGAGGTACAGCTGTGAGTGGCTGGAGCAGTGAGTGTGGCAGCCACCCTCCACAGCCTGGGTCACCACACACCTGCAGGCCATGACAGGGGTTACCAGGAGGCATATTCCCCAAGTCTGTACTCTTGAGCAGGGCAGGATAGGTGAGGTTAGGTTAGGGAAAGTTAGGTAAGGTTTGGTTGGAGTTACTTAAGGTAATTTTGGGAGGGGGGAATCACAATGAGAGTATTTTCCAGAACAGCCCGTGGTTAGCTGCCAAGTTACAGCCAAGTGTCTTCACTCAGGGACCACATGCCCGCAGAGACTTCAGGAACATGCGACCAGGAGTGCCCAACTAGCAGGGGACAAAACAGATGACCATTCTCTTCCTCTCAATCTTTATTTGAATATTCTTCCTTTCTCTCTCTGTCTCCATCTTTATTTGTATATTCTACCTCCTCCTCCTCCTCATCCTTTATTTATTTTCCTCTTGTTCCTAATCTTTTCTTTATATATATCTCTTTCCTTCCTTCTTTCCTTTCTCTCTGTGTCTCCATCTTGGTATTTGCACATTCTCCTTCCTCTTTATTTTCCTTTCATTTCCAGTTTTTTCTTTATATTTCTTTCCTTCCCTTCTCTTCCTTTCTCTCTCATTCCATCCTTATCCATATTCTCCTTCCCTCCCTTCTCTAATTGACATTCCTTTTCCTTCACTTCCTCTAAGTCCTGTCACTCTACACTTTCCCTGCTCTTAACATAGGCTGAAAAAAAGAAAGTTAACCCTTCCCTAAACTGTACCAGACACCTTAAGTTGACAGACATTCCAAACTGCATATCAAAAGTTCCCTCGTTGGCAGCAGGGTAAAATAAACTGAACCTTACCTTGCTACATCATCATCCTTCTCTCTCAGCCCATCATACCCTACCATGAGATCCATCCGTCAGGCTGTAGCAGTCATGGAGGGCTTTACTTTGTCACCACCAACTTGTGGCACTGGCCAGCCAAGCAGTTCTGTGCAAGGCTGGACCCCATCTTGACCAGGCAGTCTTGCAGGGCGGACTGGCTTGACGGGTCCTGTGGAAGGAAGGGTTTGGGGGTCACTCTTGCCTTGGAAAAATAAAGAATTAAATGTTCTAAGGTCAATATTGTTATACATAATGATATCCCATTACAACTGTTTCCCAAGGCCACAGAGAAAATTATCCAGGTTTACATGGGTGATTTTCCCTTTCAAGATGCAGGAGTCAGGTCAAACTATACCCAGCATCACAAAACAGTCCATGAAAGCCAGCAACTTATACGAGAGGATTCTCAGACAGGCATATCAGGCTCCCATTATGACTGTTTCCCAAGGCCACAGAAAAGATTATCCAGGATTTCATGGGTGATTTTCCCTTTCAAGGTGCAGAAGCCATGTCAAACTATAACCAGCATCACAAAACAGTCCATGGAAAGCCAGCAACTTATACGAGAGAGTTTCAGCTTCTACTATGACTGTTTCCCAAGGCCACAATGAAGATTAACAGGGCTTTCATGGGTGATTTTCCCATTCAAGGTGCAGAGGGCATGTTAAAACTATCACCAGCATCCCAAAACACCCCATGGACACCCCAACAAGTACTATGAGAGGCTTTTCAAATAGGTGAACTGAGGTGCCCAGACATTTAGTACAGACCTTTGTCCCCTGTGATAAAATAATTTGTTGGGAGTAAAATTTAACATAAAAATTCAAATCCCTTTCAAACTAATAAATGAGTATATCAAATGTAGGGATATATATATACACCTTTATGCCTTGTGTGAGGGGCAGTACACAAACACACACACACACACTTAGGAACTTATGTAAGCCCTGTTTCACTCAACCTCAGACACCCCCAAGCCTAGATATAACTTCCCCAAGCCCTGTTTCACTCCCCCAGCTCCTCTCTAAGCCCTGTTTCACTGTACCTCAGATACCCCAAGCCCTGTTTCACTCCCCAAAGCCCTCCCTGTTTCAGTCACTCTGGGTAGCATCAACTACTCACTTGGTGCCTCCGAGCAGGTGTTCATGGAGACGACAGCGGCACTCACACACTCAATGAAGAACACTTGTGAGTTCTGGTCCCCTGTTCCTGCTTGTCCATCTCCTGAGAGCCCTGCACCATCCTGGAAGGGGTAAAGGGGGTGGTAACTGACTGATGGTGAGAATTATTAGGGTATAAGTAATGGTGAAGGAGGGCCAGATTCTTAAACATTTTGACGCCCTGACACACACACACACACACACACACACACACACACAATGACAAGGCTTTCATAGGAGTTGTGATTATTTCCAAGGGTAGTTTCTTAGCCCGGTAGCAGCGACGGGCCAAATGTGTGTAGCAGCAACGGGCCAAATTTTTGCCATGATTTAAACCCCCTAAATTAGATGATGCATAATCTCATCATCAGAATGGTGAGTCTGCATGTCTGTCTGTGTGTGTGTGTGTGTGTGTGTGTGTGTGTGTGTGTGTGTGTGTGTGTGCATGTGTGTGTGCATGTGTGTATGCTAATTCGTGTTCGTCAGTAAGAGCATGGCACTCCAGCAATTATATCTTTTTTTAGGACAAATTTTGAATAATATTATCCTTTTTGGTAGCCTGAACTTTTAGCCCAAGGAAAAGAAAATGACTGAACAGAGAATTGAAGCAAGCACTCCACCCCTTACCATGGCCCCCCTCATCCAGTGTGCTGTACTCCCCGCCCTCGGCCTTGCCCAGCGCCCACGGACACCTCCCCATGGCCGCCAGGGTCCACAAAGTCCAGCATCTGTGTGGCAAAGTCCAATTAGTATATCTGTGGGAGATTTAGCACCGGAGAGTACATCACCTTACCCTAGTGTTGGGTTTACTAAGTATTATAAGGATTCTTAACTAACTCCAGCCATATATTTAAACTAACACAGCCATATATTTTCAACCCTAGTCATACATGTGTATTTTAACTAACCCAGCCATATATTCTTTTAAGCCTAGCCATATATATTATAACTAACTCCTGACCAGCGACTCCCCAGGTTCCCACACACACATTTGTGGCTATTTTTTCAGTTGTTTGGATCAGTCCACTCTTTGCTATTAGTTTCCTGGAGCTTTGAAGGAGTCCTGGCCGTGTCAGCCGTGAGCCATTGAGGCCGTGACATCCAAACCAGTAACCGGACACACTGTTGGCGCCCCAAAGAACACGCCTTACTATATGCTACCATCTCGACACACCATTAAGCTAGTTGTCACACACAGCCTCAGTGTCTTGTGGCAGTAATGTTAGGTAAGGTTACTGTAGTGTGCATTAGGTTACATTAAGTTGAGTTAATATTGTTCCTTCAGCCTCAGTGTCTTGTGGCAGTAATGTTAGGTAAGGTTACTGTAGTGTGCGTTAGGTTACATTAAGTTGAGTTAATATTGTTCCTTCAGCCTCAGTGTCTTGTGGCAGTAATGTTAGGCAAGGTTACTGTAGTGTGCGTTAGGTTAGTTGAGTTAATATTGTTCCTTCAGCCTCAGTGTCTTGTGGCAGTAATGTTAGGCAAGGTTACTGTAGTGTGCGTTAGGTTAGCTGAGTTAATATTGTTCCTTCAGCCTCAGTGTCTTGTGGCAGTAATGTTAGGCAAGGTTACTGTGGTGTGCGTTAGGTTAGTTGAGTTAATATTGTTCCTTCAGCCTAAGTGTCTTGTGGCAGTAATGTTAGGTAAGGTTACTGTAGTGTGCGTTAGGTTAGTTGAGTTAATATTGTTCCTTCAGCCTCAGTGTCTTGTGGCAGTAATGTTAGGTAAGGTTACTGTAGTCCAGGTTAGGAGGTTATGTAACGTTCGGTTGGAGTATGTAGTTTAAATACGCTCCCCCACCCAAAACGCTCGATTGCATGGCCGTCTCTTCGACCTATGGGACAGATACGAGGATGGCGACCCGTGCACTGAAGCATTTCTAAGAGCTTGAGCAGCAATAGTTGGGCTTGGACCTAACCCAACGTCCGCGGCAATGAATGATACGAAAAAAATGCAACCTACCATGACCCCTTTCTCTAACAAAGGACATCACTGTATACGGGTTAAAGGATGCAGATGTTTTTTGTTAACATTTTTAGAATTTTAATAAGTTTTCTTGGTGAGTAGCAGAACCTCTCCTTTCAAGTGGCGAAACAACTAGCACGCGAAATCACGGAGGTGCAAACACCCACAGGTGGCGAACCGGAAAGTGTCAAAACCTCTGCAACCCGAGTGTCCCTATCTTTTCTAACATATCCTTGTTGGGTGCAGTAAACCACGGGAGTTAACACAGGTTCACCTCACTGCTGAACCAGACCATTTTTTTCTGAGGGTTTGGTGTGTCTTGAAACGGCCACAGTCACCTCTAACACTTGCCTGCTGCATCTTGACAGGGTTGGGATGACCACCATGCAGGCACCCCCAAGAAAGCCTACCACCGCTAGAGACCACAACATAAAAATTAAATAAATAAATAATTGAATCTAATGGGGCCTCACCTACAGGGAGGTTTACACCCTTGCCTCTCCTTAGGGTCAATACAATACAGGGGAATACACACAAAACTCCTCCCTGGCACGGGGCACACCAGGGAGGAAAAGTATAGAATAACACCCAGAGAGCCAACACCCCAGTATGTGTCCCGCTCTCCACACACACACACACACCCCTGTCCCTGCTCCTGCCCCTGTGGTATCATCCCTGACTCTGCCCCTGCCCCTGCATGCTTGGCTCAACACACACACACACACACACACACACACACACGTCACCGCTGCCATCCCTCTGCCCACAGCCCCTGCCTTGACCCCTGCCAGAGTGTCCTCCCCTGAACGCCTGCCTCCTCACCTCAGGACACACACACACACACACACACACACACGTCACCGCTGCCATCCCTCTGCCCACAGCCCCTGCCTTGACCCCTGCCAGTGTCCTCCCCTGAACGCCTGCCTCCTCACCTCAGGACACACACACACACACACCCTTGGCTTGTCACGACACCGCCACCCGAGGCTGTCAACCTTATTTTCCACAACTATCACCTCCTCCACGCCTTCATTAACATAGGTAACCTTCAAGAGAGCAATCATAACACGACTACCTACCTTGCTTCCATCCATGGCCGTCTGTGTCGTGGATTACAAGGAAATTGGCCGACACGCGGAACGCCGTCCACCTCTGATCAGCTGACAGATGAAGATGGCGGGAGGGAGGAGGAGGAGGCGATGCAAGGCGGCCACATTTCCACCGTCATATGCCAAGTGTACACCTAAAAACTACCCCCTCAACCCCATTTATAAGATTTACTTGTATTTCTCGTTATATTTGTTAATTGTTGATGGTTCGTTGTAATAGTTATGGGCCAGAAAATGGAAGATAGATGGTGGTGAGGATGAAGACTTGGCACCTCTGCAAGGGAGCATGTGTATAATTGTTTTTTTCCTGGCATATCTGTTTGGTGTGTTTTCTTGTGTTTCAGGCTGTGGCTAACTCTACCAAAATCAGGAGGAAAGAAAATCAGGGAAAAGAATAGAAAAATACGAAGAAGAGAAGAAAAGATGAAAAAACATGAAAGACTCCTCCCGGGTCTTGACTTCACAAATGATTTTTCCTCATTAAATTTCTCCTCCTCACATTTCTTAGTTAATCTTTCTTCTTCACGTACCTCCCTTCTCCCTTGTTGTTTACCTGCAACAATAAACTATCAATCATCAATCACAGCTCTCTGTATACAATCTGTTTTTACCTCACAATTGTTCCTCATTTCTCGATTCTCCTTATTTCTTTGTTAATCTTTTCCTCATTCACCTATAAGCTCACAAGTGTGTCTCATTTCTCTCTACTCTACGGTATATCTCATGCTATAATAAAATTCTCTATGGCTCTCTGTATATTTTATGTCTTTACCTCACAGTTGTTCCTCATATAGTATACTATAGATCTGTACCTCGTAACTGTTTAATCCTCGATGATCTTATAGCTATTCCTCCGGCTATATATTGGTTTCTTTAGTTTTCGTAATCTATTTACCTCACAATTCTTAATTCCTCATTTATCCTCATATTTCTTTGTTATTTTTTTTAAATTCTCATTCGCCTCGCAACTGTTCCTCATTACCTCATGATATAAAGTTCTACTTCTTTAGCTTAATTAATCTGTCCTTAATTACCTCACATTTCTTCCTCATTTCTGTCTCTCTGATCTCTGTGTCTTTACCTCACAGATCATCATTTCTCTCTATCTCATAATTCTTGCCTTATGTCTCTCTTATCTCTCTGTGTATTCTGTCTTTACCTCACGCACAGTTTATCATTTCTCTCTATCTCATAATTCTTGCCTTATGTATCTCTTATCTCTCTGTGTATTCTGTCTTTACCTCACGTACAGTTTATCATTTCTCTCTATCTCATAATTCTTGCCTTATTTCTATGTATATCTCTCTGTTATCTCGATCTGTGTAGCTATTCTGTGGCCTTTACCTCACGCACAGCTCATAATTTCTCCCAATCTCATAATAGCTGTCTAGTTCTGTCTCTGTTATCTCTGCTGTGTATTCTGTCTTGATCTTCTTCATATTTAGCTAGATCGCCCTCGTGACTCTGATCTCTTTTAATTATCCCAGCTGTTCCTCACAATCGCACACCTGCAAGCAATTTTCACTGGTAATAAGATCCATTTCTAATCGTCAGCCAACTATAATTTAAATTCCCTCATTTTAGACAACTCCATCACTTGCCCAACCTGTCAGTCAGTCCGCCGGCCGTTCAGTAATGTCACAATTGCTATTAATTATGATATGCAGATTTAATTAAGAACTGCCTAAACACATATACCTTGTCACATTAACTATATCCAAAGGTCAAGAAGGAGATTGATCGGGTTCCCATGAGTGTTTCCAAAGGTTTATGGTACAGAAGAAAGGTCAGACTACTAGAAGGGTCATAAATCTGCCCCTGGAAATGCCCACAATGTCTTCGAAAGCCTTATCAAATAATGTGAACTTGGGCGCTAAAATCTCTCCCATAGATGCTTCCTCTCTCATCGCCAAAGGTCAAAAAGGAGATTAATTGGGTTCTCAAGTGTGTTTCCTCATGGTGGTGCAGAGAAAGGGTCAAACTACCACCAGGGTCATACATCTACCCCTGGAGATGCCCACAATGTCTTCGAAAGCCTTATCAAATAATGTGAACTTGGGCGCTAAAATCTCTCCCATAGACGCTTCCTCTCTCATCGCCAAAGGTCAAAAAGGAGATTAATCGGGTTCTCAAGAGTGTTTCCTCGTGGTGGTGCAGGGGAAGGGTCAAACTACCACCAGGGTCATACCTCTACCCCTGGAGATGCCCACAATGCCTACGAAAGCCTTGTGTGCACCGTAATAGGCTGGGCACCGACCAAAAACCGTCACGCCCACTCCGATAACAAGCTAAATTTATCATTGTCGTTAAAATCCTTCATTACCGACGTATAGTTTGCATTAGTTAATTATGGGTCAAAAACAGGAAAATATGATGTTCTGAGTACGGTAATTAATGAAAATATTGTTGCTCCCACCCCCACAACAAGCTGAATTTATAGTTATCGTTAAAATCTCACCAAAATCGTAAATTATTGATGTTCTTTACATTAGTTAGGGGTAAAAATAAAGAGGAAAATACGATGTTATAAGTACGACAACTGATGCAAAGACTGATATGCCCACCCCCAGAGCAAGCTTAATTTATAGTCATAATTAGAATTGTTCATTGCTGATGGTTATTTGCATTAGTTAGCGGCCAAAAATACGATGTTCTGAGTACGATAATCTGCCAAGACCAGGACCAAGATCAGCTTTGTCGCTGCCATTACGTCTAGCGCCTGGCAGGTCTCATAATGCGTCTTCCTTGTCCATGGCCGAGGGTGATACTTGGCGGTGAGGTCAGAGGTCAACATTTCAACAAGAGTCACCCAGGGCGGCACGGTGCTGGGTGAGCAGTGACCTGACCACCCTCCCCTTGCCACAGGAACCCAAGGAGTGAGTGTTTACTTACTTGGTTTACTTGGTTGAATCTAGAGGGTATTCCTCACAGCTGTGGTGGACCACCGCTGCAGCCGGCCCGAGAGTCCTCCCTTAGGAGAGCTATTTGGTCCGGCACAGAATTTGAGGCTGCCCTGCAGTAAGCCGTGTAGCCTGGAACAGGAGGCTCGTCTGCCAGCGTTTGCAGGAAGTTGTCCAGTCCTTTTTTGAATCTGGCGACCGAGCAGCCCGTGGTGTCTCTGACGTGTCTAGGGAGCACATTGAAGAGCCTAGGACCACTGTGTGAGAGGCTGGAGGCGAGGAGATTCTTTATTCTCCCTGGTGCTGTTGAAGGGAGGGCCCGTCTCTCGCATAAGCGACCAATACGCTCGCTTGTTTTGGCTTTGAGTAGCTCTGGGGTGGGATCAGGCACTTGCTGCTCCAATACCTTCCACACATATATGGCCCCATATCTCTCCCTTCTTCTCTGTTGAGAGTATAGCCCCAGCTTTTGTAGGCATTGCCAGTAATTGAGGCCCTTCATGCCTTTAATTGTCCTGGTGAAGGCCCTCTGTACCGACTCCAGCTCTTGTATGTCACCCTTTTTGTGGGGTGACCAGAGCTGGCTGCAGTAGTCGAGTACTGGCTGTATGAGTGCCTTCCACAGTGCCAGCATGACCTCCTGTTCCCTTGACCTAAAGGTTCGGAGGACCCAGCCTGGCTTTGCTGGTTGTTTCCTTGATGTGGTGCTGGAAGGTGGCATCGTTGTTCATGTGGACACCAAGACACTTGACGACCCGGCTTGGTTGAATCACTGTCTGTCCCCCTGAATATAGGTTGGTGGAGTCTTTTAGCTCAGTGTTGGGCCCTAGTCTCAGGAGTTCAAATTTTTCCTCGTTGAATTTCATATTGTTTGTTTCTGCCCATTCAAAGATCTTTTGTATGTTTGTCTGTAGTTTAAAAGTGTCACTTTCCTCTCTAATCCTGTGGCTGAGGGTGGTATCATCCGCAAAGGAAGACAGAAAGGAGCTGTCGACCACTTCCTCTATGTCAGCCATCAGGACCAGGAAAAGCAGGGGGCCGAGGACTGAACCCTGGGGGACGCCACTGACAACCTTTTCTTGCTGTGATATGTGGCCATCGACAGCGACTGCCTGTGTCCTGTGTGTGAGGAAGCTGTGCAGCCACACACCCAGCTCACCCGTTATCCCCATGGCCTTCAGCTTGTGAAGGAGGATGCCATGATCGACCCGATCGAAGGCCTTGGAGAAATCCAGGTACACGACGTCCACATTACCTCCTTCAGCAAGTCCTTGGAGCAGCCAGTCGTAGTGGGCCAGCAGGTTGGAGAGGCACGATCTTCCCTTGCGGAACCAATGCTGGGAGCTGCTCATGAGCTCATTATCCTCTAAGTAAGCCATGATGGTATCCCTAATTATTTTTTCAAATATCTTTACTATATAGGAGGTGAGGGCCACAGGTCTGTAGTTTTTTGCCTGGCTTCTGTCTCCCCCCTTGTGGATTGGAGAGATTACTGCCCTTTTTAGTGTGGGCGGAATGATGCCTGTGTCCAGAGATTGGCGCCAGAGCTTGTAGAGGGGGCTTGCCAGTGCCTCTTTGCATTTCAGGAGGAGGATGGATGGCACACCGTCAGGACCAGCAGCAGAGTTCATCTTAAGTTCGCTGATGGCTCTCTGAATGTCAGCTGTGGTGAATGTAACATTTGCAAGGTTATGGTGGGTCTGGCTGCAGTCCGTGAAGAACTCACTGGGGTTGTGTATGATCTTTGTAGTTTGTGGCTGTGAGAAGACTGTCGTGTACTGCTGGGACAGGATGTGACATGTTTCTTGGGGATTTCTTGACATTTCCCCATTTTCTGCTTTAAGTGGCCCAACTCTGGCATGTGTTTTAGAAAACTTTTTGCAGTACTTGAAAAGAATTTGGGGTTGACCTTTATGTTTTGACTGCCTGATTTTCTTCCCAGTCTCGCTGCTTTTCGTGAGATTCTCTGATTTCTTTTTCGACGGCAGAGATTTTGGCTTGAAGCGAGCTCTTTTGACAGTCGTTTGATGTTTTAAGCATGCGCTGATTTAAGGTGGCCCGTCTCCTCATCAGTATTTTCCGCTCCCTTGGTATGTCACTTCTCCTGGAACCTTGCCTTCTCTTCACTGGGACATTGCCTTCGCAAGCTCTTAGGATGGTAGTGAGCAGGCTGTCTACCATAGTTTCAGGGTCACCGTCCTGCAATACTGCCTCCCAGTCAGTGTCCCTTAGATGAGCATTTATGAAGTCCCAATTTACTTCACTGCTGAAGAAGTTGAGACTAGAGAAAGGGGTCTTTTCTATAGGTCTGGTCACTTCAGGGGGTAGTGTTGATATCTTGTAGTTTGTGTGTATCCTGAGAAGCCTGTGGTCAGAGAAGATAGTTTTCTCGGCAGCGATGCTATTCACTGCATCACTATTGTTTGTGAAGAGCAGGTCAAGGATGTTGTTGCCCCTGGTCGGATCAGTTATAACCTGAATAAGGAAAGCAGAGTTTGTTATATCTAGGAGTAATTCTGCCTGAGACTTATCGGCAAGCGTGCTCCCAGTTAAAATCCCTTCAGGCCACTTTAAGAAGGGGAAGTTGAAGTCCCCAGTGAGGATAATATCAGGTGTTGGGATGGGTAAGGAGTCCAGCAGGTGACTCAGGGCCACCATGGCATTGCTGAAATTCCTGGGGCAGCAGCTCGGTGGGCGGTAGCAATTTTCATAACCAAAGTAGTAGCAGTAGTAGTAGTAGTAGTAGTAGTAGTAGTAGTAGGAGGAGGAGTAACCATGGAAACCTGATGATGTCTTTTATATAGGCAAACACACACACACACACACACACACACACACACACACACACACACACACACACACACACACACACACTGCATGGGGCAATAGAATAAGGCATGATGTTACTATCAATGTTGATGATTATAAAATGAAACTTCTTGGTAACAGTAGTAGTAGTAGTTGTAGTAGTAGTAGTAGTTGTGTAGGTAGTGGCTCGTGATGCCCTCCCCTCTGTGGCCTCAACCCTTACAGCGCGGGTGTGGACAATAGTGGGTCACAGCTGGTGCCTGGGCTCAAACCGCAGGTGTGGACAATAGTGGGTCACAGCTGGTGCCTGGGCTCAAACCGCAGGTGTGGACAATAGTGGGTCACAGCTGGTGCCTGGGCTCAAACCGCAGGTGTGGACAATAGTGGGTCACAGCTGGTGCCTGGGCTCAAACCGCGGGTGTGGACAATAGTGGGTCACAGCTGGTGCCTGGGCTCAAACCGCAGGTGTGGACAATAGTGGGTCACAGCTGGTGCCTGGGCTCAAACCGCGGGTATGGACAATAGTGGGTCACAGCTGGTGCCTGGGCTCAAACCGTGGGTATGGACAATAGTGGGTCACAGCTGGTGCCTGGGCTCAAACCGCGGGTATGGACAATAGTGGGTGACAGCTGGTGCCTGGGCTCAAACCGTGGGTGTGGACAATAGTGGGTCACAGCTGGTGCCTGGGCTCAAACCGTGGGTGTGGACAATAGTGGGTCACAGCTGGTGCCTGGGCTCAAACCGCGGGTGTGGACAATAGTGGGTGACAGCTGGTGCCTGGGCTCAAACCGTGGGTATGGACAATAGTCGACAAGGCATTTTTTGACTTAGCATGCCATCAAATTTACTTTAACCCCTTCCCAGCGGCAGGGCAGACGTATGTACTGCCAAAAAAAAAATGGTCTATGTATAGACGCTGTTGATTTTCATCCATACATGTATAAATAGATACCCCCAAGTGGGCATTCCAGATTGACATTTATATATAGACTCTGCCGCAAAACTGAACAAACATTTGAATCTATATATAGATGTTATTTAAGCTTGATTGGTTATATGGATATTGATATATTTATATGAAGGCTTAGAGTGTAATCACTGACAGTACATGAGTCAGAATCATCAAAATCATCCAAAAAAATCAGCATCTATATCCTCAGCTACCAAAGAAGTCATTTCTTCCAGCTTAACAGGTCTCTTTCTCCCAGACATGATACACTAATAATAAAAGAAAATAGAAAAATATGCAAAAATTCCCAGTGTTAGCTGTTGTACATCCACCACCGACAAGGCACAAGCGGTGACTGTCCTTGAGGCAATGTCGGTAAGTGTCAGGGGGTTTGAGATGTCAAATAACGACTTCTTTTGTTAACTTTGTCAGTAGTAAGGAATCGTCTATATATAGACCATGCTACAATCTAGTGTGGGCAAATGAAAGCAAACGTCTATATATAGACGCGCCAACAAAAAGTCCCAATTTCGAAACATCTATATATAGATCCCCCGCCAGGAAGGGATTAATACCCCGCCATGCTCCCTTGACTAATTATTATTCAGTGTACGCCTTGTGCTAGCTTTGAGAAGATGCCCGTTAGACATCCCACCTCTTCTCACGGTGAATTTCATCCACAAGATGGGGGCCCTTTGACCTCAGCACCCATCAAGGGCATCAAGAAGGCCCGGAAGTTAAGATTTATTGGGTGTGTTTCACATAAACTGTATAAAAGTTATGCTTTTTATTACTAAATCATAGAAGGGAAGTCCACTAGGGGTGGAAAACTGTCTATATTAATCTGTTTTCAGTGATCCTACTTCACTATTCTGTACTCACTCTAGCAATGGCCGTAGTCTTCAAATTAACATAAAAGGACAGTTAAGGGTGTGTACTTTACAATGGTACTTCATTTAGTCACGTGAGGTGAGTAGAAGTGAAGGTATGAAAGGGTGAAATGAGGCGGCATGTGTCTGCCTGAGTATGCCCACGTGCCTTCCCTCACTGTTAAAGCCGCAGTAAAATGAATCAATAAATCAATAAATAAATAATTAAAAGAAAAATTAATCAGCATTACCTACTCCAATGACGTCCAGCAGGGCTACAGAATTTCTTCCTTGTGAGCGGAGTCTTCTTCTGCTTCTTCTTCTTGGTCACACATCCTGCAAGCCAGAGGTAGTTAGTAGTGGTAGTGGTAGTGGTGGTAGTAGTAGTAGTAGTAGTAGTAGTAGTAGTAGTAGTATATTGAGGGTGCTGATTCTCATGGTAGTAGTAGTAGCAGTTGTAGTAGTAGACAGATAAATAGATAGTTAGGTGGAGTGATAAATAAATAATTGTAAGTTAAATAATTAGTAGCAATACTTATACAAAACATGTACAAAATGGTGAATCATTAAACCTCAAAATGGTGAATTAATAAACCTTCTTAAGTCAAAAAGTTTCAATTGCAATTAATAAACAAATCAATAAAGAAACAACATTTTACAGCCTCCAAAGGTGCCAGCCCTATGATGTCCAAATCCCTTATGCAAGAGTTAACCAGCATCTTCACTCCTTCATCCCTGTACTGTCCAAATCCCTCATGCAAGAGTTAACCAGCCTCTTCATTCCTTCATCCCTGTACTCTCCAAATCCCTCATGCAAGAGTTAAGCAGCATCTTCACACTTTCATCCCTGTACTGTCCAAATCCCTCATTCAAGAGTTAACCAGTATCCTCATTCTTTCATCCCTGTACTGTCCAAATCCCTCATTCAAGAGTTAACCAGCATCCTCATTCTTTCATCCACATACTGTCCAAATCCCTCATGCAAGAGTTAACCAGCATCATCACTCCTTCATCCCTGTACTGTCCAAATCCCTTATGCAAGAGTTAACCAGCATCCTCATTCTTTCATCCCCATACTGTCCAAATTCCTCATGCAAGAGTTAACCAGTATCCTCATTCTTTCATCCCTGTACTGTCCAAATCCCTCATTCAAGAGTTAACCAGCATCCTCATTCTTTCATCCCCATACTGCCCAAATCCCTCATGCAAGAGTTAACCAGCATCATCACTCCATCCCTGGACTGTCCAAATCCCTTATGCAAGAGTTAACCAGCATCCTCATTCTTTCATCCCCATACTGTCCAAATTCCTCATGCAAGAGTTAACCAGTACAGGGGGGTCGTCTAATATGCGAGAATATGGGCGGTTCAAAGCCTCGCATATCGCAAATTCGCATATTAGGAACCTTAAAAAGCATGTAAATAATGGTATATGGGCGGTCAACCACATTTTTTTAACTTAGTTTCCAATGTAATAAACTGCTTTTTCGAGTTCTTTGGAGGTGCCATAATAACAACAACAGCAACAACAATAGCCCACAGGCTAGCTTGCACACAGCACAGACACAGCTTGTGAGAGCAATGGCTGCTTTAGACGTACTGATGAAGAGAACACGTGGAGCCGTCTCACAGAGTAGAGTTGCCAGATTGCGCCATTGTTTATTTCCCTTCCTTCGGGAAGTGAGTAACAGCAAGTTCATTATTTGGTAGGAAATGGATGTTAGCGAAGTCGGGAACATGAAATTACTGTCCAAATCCCTCATTCAAGAGTTAACCAGCATCCTCATTCTTTCATCCCCATACTGTCCAAATTCCTCATGCAAGAGTTAACCAGTATCCTCATTCTTTCATCCCTGTACTGTCCAAATCCCTCGTTCAAGAGTTAACCAGCATCCTCATTCTTTCATCCCCATACTGTCCAAATCCCTCATGCAAGAGTTAACCAGCATCATCACTGTACTGTCCAAATCCCTTATGCAAGAGTTAACCAGCATCTTCACTCTTTCATCCCTGTACTGTCCAAATCCCTCATGCAAGAGTTAACCAGCATCCTCATTCTTTCATCCCCATACTGCCCAAATCCCTCATGCAAGAGTTAACCAGCATCATCACTCCTTCATCCCTGTACTGTCCAAATCCCTTATGCAAGAGTTAGCCAGCATCTTCACTCTTTCATCCCTGTACTGTCCAAATCCCTCATGCAAGAGTTAACCAGCATCTTCACTCTTTCATCCCTGTACTGTCCAAATCCCTCATGCAAGAGTTAACCAGCATCTTCACTCCTTCATCCCTGTACTGTCCAAATCCCTCATGCAAGAGTTAACCTGCCTCTTCACACTTTCATCCCTGTACTGTCCAAATCCCTCATGCAAGAGTTAACCAGCATCCTCATTCTTTCATCCCCATACTGTCCAAATCCCTCATGCAAGAGTTAACCAGCATCCTCATTCTTTCATCCCTTTACTGCCCAAATCCCTCATGCAAGAGTTAACAAGCATCATCACCTTCATCCCTGTACTGTCCAAATCCCTTTATTTTTTTTTTTTACAGCAAAGGAGACAGTTCAAGGGCACACAAAACAAACATTAATTAAAAAAGCCCGCTACTCACTGCTCCTAAAAAGAATCCAAAGAGGTGGCCGAAAGATAGGTCAGTTTCGGGAGGAGAGGTGTCCTGATACCCTCCTCTTGAAAGAGTTTAAGTTGTAGGCAGGAGGAAATACAGATGAAGGAAGAGTGTTCCAGAGTTTACCAGCGTGAGGGATGAAAGAGTGAAGATGCTGGTTAACTCTTGCATAAGGGGTTTGTACAGTATAGGGATGAGCATGAGTAGAAAGTCGAGTGCAGCGGGGCCAGCGGAGGGGAGGCATGCAGTTAGCAAGTTCAGAAGAGCAGTCAGCGTGGAAATATCGATAGAAGATAGAAAGAGAGGCAACATTGCGGCGGAATTTAAGAGGTAGAAGACTATCAGTATGAGGAGGAGAGCTGATGAGACGAAGCGCCTTAGCCTCCACTCTGTCCAGAAGAGCTGTGTGAGTGGAGCCCCCCCACACATGAGATGCATACTCCATACGAGGGCGAACAAGGCCCCTGTATATGGACAGCAACTGTGCAGGGGAGAAGAACTGGCGGAGACGGTACAGAACGCCCAGCCTCGAGGAAGCTGATTTAGTAAGAGATGAGATATGAAGTTTCCAGTTGAGATTTTGAGTTAAGGATAGACCGAGGATGTCTAGGGTTGAGGAAGGTGATAGCTGGGTGTTGTCAAAGAATAGGGGATAGTTGTTTGGAAGATTGTGTCGAGTGGATAGGTGGAGAAACTGTGTTTTTGAGGCGTTGAAGGACACCAGGTTCTTCTTGCCCCAATCGGAAATACACTCAACCCTCGATTTGCCGGACTAAAAGGGGGGAAGGCTTGTCCGGGAATGGCAAATGTCCGGCAATGGAAAATGTCCGGGGGTCTACCCCCTTGCCGGACTTTACCCTATATATGTCCGGGAAACACAACCCACCCCCGGACTACACCTCGCATAGCTGTCCTATACTGTCCTGTAATATAATATATTACCTTCTACAACATGCACATATACAACACGTTGTGAAGAAGAGGTGTATCCACGACAAGCACGTAAGCACAACACTCGTGTGACGCGGCAGACTTGTGTACAGTCCAGTACTAGACGTGTATGTCCGCCCGCGCTGCCATCTAGTGCCCGATTTGCGAACTTTGTCTGGCGCGGTAGTTTGAAATCGACTTGTCCCGGATTTTTTTTTTTTTTTTTTTTTTTACCCCACGGACTCTTGTCCGGCAAATCCGAAATCCGGCAAATGGAGGTCCGGCAAATCGAGGGTTGAGTGTAATAGTAAGGTCTGAGGCTAAGCGTTCTGCAGCCTCCAGCCTTGAGTCGTTAAGTTCCTGAAGGGTGGGTCTTCTATTAAAAGAAGTTGAATAATGCAGAGTGGAATCATCGGCGTAGGAATGGATAGGACAGTTCGTTTTGGAAAGAAGATCATCAATGAACAACAGAAAAAGAGAGGGAGATAGGACAGAACCCTGTGGGACACCCCTGTTAATAGATTTAGGGGAAGAACAGTGACCGTCTACCACCGCAGAAATAGAACGGTCAGAGAGGAAACTGGAGATAAAGGTACAGAGAGAAGGATAGAAACCGTAGGAGGGTAGTTTAGAAAGCAAAGATTTGTGCCAGACCCTATCAAAAGCTTTTGATATGTCCAGCGCAAGAGCAAAAGTTTCACCGAAACGGCTAAGAGAGGATGACCAAGAGTCAGTTAAGAAGGCTAGGAGATCACCAGTAGAACGCCCCTTGCGGAACCCATAATGGTGATCAGATAGAAGGTCAGAAGTGGAAAGGTGCTTTTGAATCTTCCGGTTAAGGATTGATTCAAAAGCTTTAGATAGACAAGAAAGTAAAGCTATCGGACGGTAGTTTGAGGGATTGGAACGGTCACCCTTCTTAGGCACAGGCTGTATGAAGGCATACTTCCAGCAAGAAGGAAAGGTAGATGTTGACAGGCAGAGGCGAAAGAGTTTGACCAGGCAGGGTGACAGCACGGAGGCACAGTTTTTAAGGACAATAGGAGGCACTCCATCAGGTCCATAAGCCTTCTGAGGATTGAGGCCAGAGGGCATAAAACATCATTTTGAAGAATCTTTATAACAGGCATAAAAGAGTCAGAGGGGGGATGAGTAGGAGGAATATGCCCAGAATCGTCCAGAGTGGAGTTTTTAGAAAAAGTTTGAGAGAAGAGTTCAGCCTTAGAGATAGATGAGACGGCAGTGTTGCCGTCAGGACTGAGGAGTGGAGGGAAAGATGAAGAAGTGAAGTTGGAGGAGATATTTTTGGCTAGATGCCAGAAGCAGGGGCTAGACATTTTGGGGCCCGGGGGGCTCATTCCCATTTGGGGCCCCTCTTATGGGGTGAGAGGCGAGCACAATGAGCCAAAGCAGCTGCGGGGTTTAGTGGGGTGCTGTTAGCCCCCACCCCCCCACCCCGGGAAAATTTTTAGAATATGAGCAATTGTAGAATCATTTTAAAGGCACTTGTAAATGCAAATTTCAGACATTTTATTTCTTAAAACTAGGTGCACACTGAATAATTGAAGATTGGAAGGGGGCCCCTGAAGAGCCCTATTTCTTTGACATAACATTTTTGTTACATTTTTGTTTACAAAATTGAAAATTGGGGCCCTTTAGTGAGACCCAAATTTGTCTTTCGGGTCCAAATATAAATGGGGCCCTTGACCATTTTGGGGCCACTGAATTTAGCTTGTCCTCCTGCCATAGCAGCAATGGTTAAATTTCGCATTTTGGGGCCCCCCTCACTTTGGGGCCTGGGGGGCGATTTCAAACAGCCCCCCCTCGCCCCCCCCCTCAGGAACGCCACTGGCCAGAAGTCACGGGAAGAGTTAGAGAAAGCAAGGTTTTGACATTTTCTATTAATGAAAGAATTTTTGGTTAGTCGGAGAATAGATTTGGCACGATTTCGGGCAGAAATGTAAAGTTCATAATTAGCATTAGTTTGAAGGCTCTGGTACCTGTTGTGAGCTACCTCTCTATCATTGACAGCACGAGAACAAGCGTGATTAAACCAAGGCTTTTTAGCGTGAGGAGTAGAGAAAGAACGAGGAATGTATGCCTCCATTCCAGAGACAATCACCTCTGTGATGCGCTGAGCACACACAGAGGGGTCTCTATCCTGGAAGCAATAATAATTCCACGGGAAATCGGAAAAGTACATCCTCAGGTCGTCCCACCGAGCTGAAGCAAAATGACAGAAGCATCGCCTCTTCGGTGGGTCCAGAGGGTGTACAGGAGCGATAGGACAGGATGCAGAAATAAGATTGTGATCGGAGGAGCCCAACGGAGAGAGCAGTTTGACAGAATAAGCAGAAGGGTTTGAGGTAAGGAAGAGGTCTAGAATGTTGGGCCGATCTCCAAGACGGTCGGGAATACGTGTAGGGTGCTGGACCAACTGCTCTAGGTCGTTGAGGATAGCAAAGTTGTAGGCTTGTTCACCAGGATGGTCAGTGAAAGAGGATGAAAGCCAAAGCTGGTGGTGAACATTGAAATCTCCTAAGATGGAGATTTCAGCGAAGGGAGAGTGGGTCAAGATGTGCTCCGAGAGGTGTCTTGATAACTCCTCGAACATCTTTCTTCTCAATTTCTGCAACATTCGCGGTCTTCGCTCTAATTTTCATTCTGTGGAACATCATCTCTCCTCCTCTAAACCTCACCTTCTCTTCCTTACCGAAACACAGGTTTCTGAGGCTACTGACAGCAATCTCTACTCTGTTCCCTCCTACTGTCTCTATCCTAAATTTCAATCCAAAGCTGGATGTTGCGCCTACGTGCGCAACGACATCACTTGCTCTCGTGCCCACGACCTTGACTCTTCTGAATTTTCCACCATCTGGTTAAGACTTCACTGTCATTCTATTATTAAATACATCAGTGCTGTTTATGTCACCTAATTTTACCAATTATGTAAAATTCTTTGACTATTTGAATTCTAAAGTGGAGCACATCTTGACCCACTCTCAAGAGTTAACCAGCATCTTCACTCTTTCATCCCTGTACTGTCCAAATCCCTCATGCAAGAGTTAACCAGCATTCTCATTCTTTCATCCCTGTACTGTCCAAATCCCTCATGCAAGAGTTAACCAGCATCCTCATTCTTTCATCCCCATACTGTCCAAATCCCTCATGCAAGAGTTAACCAGCATCAACACTCCTTCATCCCTGTACTGTCCAAATCCCTTATGCAAGAGTTAACCAGCATCTTCACTCTTTCATCCCTGTACTGTCCAAATCCCTCATGCAAGAGTTAACCAGCATCTTCACTCTTTCATTCCTGTACTGTCCAAATCCCTCATGCAAGAGTTAACCAGCATCTTCACTCCTTCATCCCTGTACTGTCCAAACCCCTCATGCAAGAGTTAACCAGCCTCTTCATTCCTTCATCCCTGTACTGTCCAAATCCCTCATGCAAGAGTTAACCAGCATCTTCACACTTTCATCCCTGTACTGTCCTAATCCCTCATGCAAGAGTTAACCAGCATCTTCACTCCTTCATCCCTGTACTGTCCAAATCCCTCATGCAAGAGTTAACCAGCCTCTTCATTCCTTCATCCCTGTACTGTCCAAATCCCTCATGCAAGAGTTAACCAGCCTCTTCATTCCTTCATCCCTGTACTGTCCAAATCCCTCATGCAAGAGTTAACCAGCCTCTTCATTCCTTCATCCCTGTACTGTCCAAATCCCTCATGCAAGAGTTAACCAGCATCTTCACTCCTTCATCCCTGTACTGTCCAAATCCCTCATGCAAGAGTTAACCAGCCTCTTCATTCCTTCATCCCTGTACTGTCCAAATCCCTCATGCAAGAGTTAACCAGCATCTTCACTCTTTCATCCCTGTACTGTCCAAATCCCTCATGTAAGAGTTAACCAGCATCTTCATTCCTTCATCCCTGTACTGTCCAAATCCCTCATGCAAGAGTTAACCAGCCTCTTCACTCTTTCATCCCTGTACTGTCCAAATCCCTCATGCAAGAGTTAACCAGCATCTTCACTCTTTCATCCCTGTACTGTCCAAATCCCTCATGTAAGAGTTAACCAGCATCTTCACTCTTTCATCCCTGTACTGTCCAAATCCCTCATGCAAGAGTTAACCAGCCTCTTCACTCTTTCATCCCTGTACTGTCCAAATCCCTCATGCAAGAGTTAAGTAGCATCTTCACTCTTTCATCCCTGTACTGTCCAAATCCCTCATGCAAGAGTTAACCAGCATCTTCACTCTTTCATCCCTGTACTGTCCAAATCCCTCATGCAAGAGTTAACCAGCCTCTTCATTCCTTCATCCCTGTACTGTCCAAATCCCTCATGCAAGAGTTAAGTAGCATCTTCACTCTTTCATCCCTGTACTGTCCAAATCCCTCATGCAAGAGTTAACCAGGCTCTTCATTCCTTCATCTCTGTACTGTCCAAACCAATCATGCAAGAGTTAACCAGCATCTTCACTCTTTCATCCCTGTAATGTCCAAATCCCCCATGCAAGAGTTAACCAGCATCTTAATTCTTTCATCCCCATAATGTTCAAATCCATCATGCAAGAGTTAACCATCATCTTCACTCCTTCATGCAAGAGTTAACCAGCAGCTTCACACCTTCATCCCTGTACTGCCAAAATCCCACATGCAAGAGTTAACCAGCATCTTCACTCTTTCATTCTTGCACTGTCCAAATCCCTCATGCAAGAGTTAACCAGCCTTTTCATTTCTTCATCCCTGTACTGTCCAAATCCCTCATGCAAGAGTTAACCAGCCTTTTCATTTCTTCATCCCTGTACTGTCCAAATCCCTCACGCAAGAGTTAACCAGCATCTTCACTCCATCCCTGTACTGTCCAAATCCCTCATGCAATAGTTAACCAGCATCTTCATCCCTGTACTATCCAAATCCCTCATGCAAGAGTTAACCAGCATCTTCATTCCTTCATCCCTGTACTGTCCAAATCCTTCATGCAAGAGTTATCCAGCACTGTCATTCTTTCATTCCCATACTGTCCAAATCCTTTATGCAAGAGTTAACCAGCATTCTCATTCCTTCATCCCTTCTTCGTCCTTCCTTCATCCTTTATGCAAGAGTTAACCAGCATTCTCATTCCTTCATCCCTTCTTCGTCATTCCTTCATCCTTCTTCGTCTCATCAGCTCTCCTCCTCATACTGATAGTCTTCTACCTCTTAAATTCCGCCGCAATGTTGCCTCTCTTTCTATCTTCTATCGATATTTCCACGCTGACTGCTCTTCTGAACTTGCTAACTGCATGCCTCCCCCCCTCCCGCGGCCTCGCTGCACTCGACTTTCTACTCATGCTCATCCCTATACTGTCCAAACCCCTTATGCAAGAGTTAACCAGCATCTTCACTCTTTCATCCCTCACGCTGGTAAACTCTGGAACAATCTTCCTTCATCTGTATTTCCTCCTGCCTACGACTTGAACTCTTTCAAGAGGAGGGTATCAGGACACCTCTCCTCCCGAAACTGACTTATCTTTCGGCCACCTCTTTGGATTCTTTTTAGGAGCAGCGAGTAGCGGGCTTTTTTTTTTTATTAATGTTTACTTTTTTGTGCCCTTGAGCTGTCTCCTTTGCTGTAAAAAAAAAAAAAAAAAAAAAAAAAAAAAATACTCCCCATTTCCCACATGCAAGAGTTAACCAGCATCTTCATTCCTTCATCCCTACACTGCCCAAATCCCTCATGCAAGAGTTAACCAGCATCTTCATTCTTTCATCCCTTTCACTGATAAACTTCTGAACAGTCTTCCTTTGTCTGTACTTCCTCCTGCCTATGACTTGAACTCTTTCAGGAGGAGAGTATCAGGCCACCTCTCCCCCTGAAACTGACCTCTCTTTTGGTCACTCTTCTAAATTCTTTTTTCATAGGGGCAGTGAGTAGCAGGCATTTTTTCTCTTTTTTTTTCCCCTTGAGCTGCTTCCTTTGCTATAAATAAAAAAATATATATACATAAAATAATATAGATGTTACTATGCTATCTTCAGGTAAGTGGGGCCAAATAGCATTTCTGTACAGGGTCAAATTGCATCTCTTTACAGGTGGGCTTAGGCATGTGTATTGGTTTTAATGTAAAGGAAGCAGTCCAAGGGAGAAAAAATACCAATAATGAGAAAAAAAGCCTACTGCTAACACTGCCCCGATGGAAGGGTTGTGGCCAAAAGAGAGGTCAGTTTCAGGGGGAGAGGTGGCCTGATACTCTCCTCCTGAAAGAGTTCAAGTCACAGGCAGGAGGAAATACAGACCAAAGAAGATTGTTCACGAGTTTACCAGCGTGAGGGATGAAAGAGTGAAGATTTACATAGATTTACATAGAAAATCAGACCACACAGACCCCATGGTCCAGACTTGGTGGTCTGTCCTTAAACCTAAGTGATTTTACATTAATCAGAAGACTCCAAAACGTTGCATTTCTACTCTAGTTGATATTAAGTTGAAGGAAGTGACGGTCGAGCTTATTTTTGAAGGAGTCAATCGTGTTACACTGGACCACTGACGGTGGAAGCTTATTCCATTCTCGCACTACAACGTTGGTGAAGAAAAATTTGGTGCAGTCTGAATTTACTTGTCTACATCTGAGTTTTACGCCATTGTTCCTCGTGCGCAAAGTGTCATCGATCATAAACAATGTTGATCTGTCTACATTTGTGAAACCATTAAGTATTTTAAAACATTCGATCAGTTTTCCTCGGAGGCGACGTTTCTCAAGAGAGAACATGTTAAGGGTAGAAAGCCTTTCTTCGTAGGATTTGTTGCGCAAGGAAGGGATCATTTTCGTTGCCCGTTAATGATGCTGATGCTGGTTAACTCTTGCATAAGGGATTTGGACAGTGTAGAGATGAAGGAAAGAGGAGGAGGAGGAGGAGGAGAAAAAAGAAGAAGGAAGAAGAAGGAAGAGGAGGAGGAGAAAAAGAAGGAAGGAAGAAGAAGGAAGAGGAGGAGGAAGAGAAGAAGGAAGAGAAGAAGAAGGAAAAGAAGGAGGAAGAGGAAGAGAAGAAGAAGGAAAAGGAGGAGGAAGAGAAGAAGAAGAAGAAGAAGAAGAAGAAGAAGAAGAAGAAGAGGAGGAGGATGAGAAGAAGAAAAAGAAGATGAAGAAGAAGGAGGAAGAGGAAGAAAGGAAGAAGAAGAAGTAGAAGAAGAGGAGGAGGAGGAGAAGAAGAAGAAGAGGAAGAAGAAGAAGAAAAAGAAGAAAAGAGGAGGAGAAGAAGAAGAAAAAGACAAAGAAAAAGGAGGAAGAGAAGATTTTTTAACAGTTCACTGATGGGGAAGGAGAGAGAGAGAGAGAGAGAGAGAGAGAGTTTTTAGTCACTCCTTTAGAAACACACACACACACTTACTTGGCCAGACTTGAAGACAGGAGGAGGAGGTCTGTCAAAGTTCCATGGTGTAGAGTCACTCCTTCTTGCCTCCTGGAACACTTGCCGATGGGTGGTGGGTCCAGTGGCTGTAATAAAGGGTGGATCTTATAACAGCATGAAGGGCTTTAGTAAGGGGGATATTAACAAGGTTTTGATGGTAAGAGAACCGGGTAGGACACATAGTACAGGTAACTCTTGATTTACGCGAGTTTGGTTAACGCGTTTTTGAAATAACGCGGGGTCCAAAATCCAAATAAATGTTTAGTTTACACGTTTTTTTCCACTTATACGCAATATTTTATGGAGTGGCCACCAGATGTCTCACGCAACTGGACTCACACGGCCACACAGCTGAGTTCAGTTCTTCCCGCGCGCCACTTGAACAACAATACAGTACCCATGCTGCCACGCTACTCAACAACAACAACAACACCCTCGCTGCTGTGCTACCACGAGGGGAAGGGCAGCCAGAGGAGGAACCACGAGAGGGAGAGGAGTCAGAGTGATACAGTAGGCAATAAAGGTACAAACCTACCTCTTGTTTGATTTACATTGTTTTTGATTTACGCCACCTCTTCAAGGACACAATACTCGCGTAAATCTCGAGTTACCTGTAATGGGTTTAAACTTAACTTCAGATTCAACAAGGACACAGGCAAGAATTGGTTTACTAACAGAGTGGTGGATGAGTGGAACAGGCCTGGCAGTCATGTGGTGAGTGAGTGCCAATACTAACAGAGTGGTGGATGTGTGGAACAGGCCTGGCAGTCATGTGGTGAGTGAGTGCCAATACTAACAGAGTGCTGGATGAGTGGAACAGGCCTGGCAGTCATGTGGTGAGTGAGTGCCAATACTAACAGGGTGGTGGATGAGTGGAACAGGCCTGGCAGTCATGTGCTGAGTGACTGCCAATACTAACAGACTGGTGGATGAGTGGAACAGGCCTGGCAGTCATGTGCTGAGTGAGTGCCAATACTAACAGGGTGGTGGATGAGTGGAACAGGCCAGGCAGTCATGTGGTGAGTGAGTGCCAATACTAACAGAGTGGTGGGTGAGTGGAACAGGCCTGGCAGTCATGTGCTGAGTGAGTGCCAATACTAACAGACTGGTGGATGAGTGGAACAGGCCTGGCAGTCGTGTGGTGAGTGAGTGCCAATACTAACAGAGTGGTGGATGAGTGGAACAGGCCAGGCAGTCATGTGGTGAGTGGTAATACTACAGTCACATTAAAAACAAATAAATTCCTGGACAGTGATTTTAGGTGGGGTTAGGTTCACAGGAGCTGCCTTGTACAGTCATGTCTCTTAATGAAAAAGTCACTGGTCTTTAAAAGTAACGGTAAATTGAATTTTTTGGCTGAACGATAATCTCTAAAATAGTACAAGGGAAAATACAGCAAGTATTGTACTCATCAATGGGTTGTTTTCAGCAACCTCCAGCCCACCACCACCACCACTTACTCCATCATTTTCACATCTGGCCTTCGTAGTGAATAAGCTCGCTAGTATGTAGAAAATGTCTTACACTGGGGTCCATTAGGAAATGATGGACACTTCTTGGGACAATAATGTGCAAGGGTACGAGGCTGTGTCATTTGTGAGGATATGGTAATTTATGGGTAGGCGGTGGCTGAAGTGGTTTTGTGTTGGGCCCACATTCACCACGTGATGGACGACACGGGTTTGAATCCCCACGCTACCACCTGGGATTTTTCAGTCACCGCCGAGTGGCTTAAAACTACCCACATGCTGTCCTGAAGACCACCCATCAACCCGGACTCTAGAGGAAGCCATCCAAGAATCAAGAACGAGTTCCGGGGGGCTGCACGAGCCAAGAGAAGATGGCGCCACTATAAACACTTGCCTGCGCCATGACGGGCTGGGGCCGAATACCATCCAGGCCCCTCTAGCATGCCTACCGGTGCAATAGGCAGAAAGACATAAAAAAAAAAATAAAAAAAAAGTGCGTTGGGAATCACATGACGGCCTGCACTCAGTGTTACCACATCCTGCCACTGGTATGCAAGGCTTCTTACTTTGTATTGTTAATAACTGTATGTATCCAGCAGCAGCAGCAGCAGCAATGTTCTTGCATACCTCCAGTGCCTTCTGGAGTAAAGCCTCTCTGGTGGTGGCTGGGCAGGGAGGAAGGGGAGGAGGTGCTGGCGGCAGTGTCATCCCTAAAAAGGAATTGTGTGTTCAAAACAGCACAGCAACACACTACTACGTGCTGGGCACATTACTGCCACTAGGAAGATGAAACAACACATCAAGTCACCACTGACAGGAATGACAAACACAGCTACATTTTTTATGTGAACATCATAGTCAGATCAGTAACTCATGAGCTGTAGTAGTAAATGTTGAGTGCCTATACTACATGTTAAGCAAAGCTCCACCACCCAACACCTACCCACAAGGTGACCTCAATATCCACCACTCAGAACCACACACACACACACACACACACACACACACACACACACAACAACACTGAAGAATTACAGAGAGTTGATAATTTTTTTCAAGTGAAGTGGGTGCAAAGAGAACTTCCAAATTAAATGTCTTCTTTATAAATAATGTTTTTCATGAAAACTATTACTTGTCAAGTGACCCCAAACTTGACTGATTATTACAACACAGCTAGGACACATAAGTTGAAAAATACTCATAACTTGCCAATAAATAAGATCCTGCCAGACAGTCTCCTCAATGGTGTTAGTATGCACTGAAAACATGTGTGGGTTAGTGTGAACAGCAGCATTTACCAGTCTGTTGTGGCGGCGTCCTCCCCACGACTCAGAGGACTGCTTCCACAATGTTTGCCGTCCACCACCACCTGTAACAAGGGAAACACTAAGCTTCACACAACACACCGCCTGGCACAACACACCCAAAAAGACATTTGAAACCTTTGTAGAACACTGTGTTATAGCAATCAAGAGGAGGGTATCAGGACACTTCTCCTCTTGAAATTGACCTATCTTTCAGCCTCTTGATTCTTTTGTGGGAGCAGTGAGTAGCAGGCTTTTTCTTTCATTATTTTCTTTTTGTTACCCTTGAACTGGACCAATGAACCTCACCGTTAATACTGAAAGACAGACTTTTTGCCCAAATGCCATCCTTCTGTGTCATGCTGGGGCGCGGAAATCACCGTGACAAGTTCCCGGATAAGTCACTCTCAGGCTACCAGCTGTGGACAGGTACAGCGGCTGAAAGGACAGAAAATATCACCAGAGCGCTGAGGGCAGTAAAGACAGAGTAGTGGGAACCCAGCACCATTATGACAGCAAGGGATGGTCAGGTTACATTAGTTAATTTTAATTTTTATTTTCAGCCATTGTGTTATATTTCTGTTCTATATATTACATTTTATTTCTACATCCTATTTTACTCTGTGTTTGGTTGGGGTCTCATTATAACCTTGCTGCACTGGACTGTAGGACTGGCCCAGCATTTCCACAAAGCATGAGCTACAAACTTTGATTTATGGGGAGTTTTCATTTATTTGATATTAATGGAATTTTTTATTTTATGCGGCAATCACTAATTTATGGAAGGATAGGAGGCCGAGGAGATGCCCACAGAGTTCAGGGCTCGAGCACGTCAACAGACCCTGCCGTGAGGTGCTTGGGATGGGGAGGAAGGTGGCCTGCATGGGGGACTTGCCTGGAGGAAACCCTGGGGTGGGCATCATGGGGTGGGTGAGGCAATGCACCCCCAGTGTATGCCCCCGTTGATTGAAAGAGGAGAGGAATAGGGGGACAAAAAGTAGTGATTTGCAAGAAATATGTCACAGTAGTTTTACAAGCCTCAAAAGCTAACAAAAAAAATAAATAAATAAAAAGTTTTGTCACCAGAATTGGAGGAAGGAGAGAAAGGGATTAATGAAATAGGGAGAGAACATTAGAGGAAAGAAATAGGGAGAGAGAAAGTTGGAGATAAATTTCAAAGACATCAAAATCTAACATATATATGAGGGAACCATCAACAAGAGTGTCGCCTGCTAATTTCAAGATGGTGACTGATTATTTCTGGACAAAATATGATGTTGTTTATCATGGAGAGTATTTTTTCCAGAAATCACTAAATAATCAACTTCCACTTCATCCGTCCCACGCTGCATATTTCCGCCCCCCACACCAAGTGTCGGATAAATTTAAACTAGCCTGACATAACCTACCTAATAGGGGGGCTTAGTCCCCCTCGACCCCCCTTCTATTTTCCAAAAGTCCCTTGTTACAGCACTGTATTCAGGGACCAAAAAAGAAACCAAATTAATAACCTGAATTTGAATGGAAAATTTTCAAACACAAGTAACCTGCATTTGAACCTGTTTCACACGTTCATGATACAAGTCAGTGAATACATAATCGTATATGACATGGTTGCAAGATTCTTATGACGAAAATGACTTACCGTTTTGATGCTTCATAAGTACTACCTTAATAGTGTCTTTCAAGACAAGGTAGGCAAATTAGTGGGAGGTTGTCCAAAAAGTCACATGCAGCCTCGAAAAGTAGACCAATACGCTATATATACTCTTCGCCCAATCTAGCAACACTCATACGTACATGTAGGGAAAAGCATAAAGTACCCAATCTAACGTATCATAACCTAAACTAATGTAGGTAATTCTTTACAAGGTCCGCTTCCCCCTCCCTAAAATGGGGAAAATTCCCTACTCCCGAAAGTTTACAGAAACTTCCCATCCCGCGCTGCTTATTTCCCACGGCTCACACCGTGTGTCCAATATATTTAAACTACTCCATCCTAACTTTACATAACATAACCTCGACTCACCCCCTTCGATTCCCCACCCCCTGCTAAGGAGACTGAGTAAAATTGCGTGGTTTCTGTACGTGGCAAAAAATCCCTTGAACATACTTAAACTACTCCAACCTAATTTTACATAACCTTCTAACGTCAGGGCTTTGCCCCCATCAACCTCCCCTCTGCTATGGAGAGTGAGTGAAATTGCATGGTTTCCGTATGTGGTAAAAAATTGCAGAATGTATGGAATCTCCGTACATCTAGGTTAATGTAAGGAATTTCCCTACATCTAGGGTATTTTTCAACCACCCATAACTCAAAAACTGTGTTTGCAACGCATTTCATGTTTACCACCACATTCCCTGCAGTCCCAAAGGCCTCCAAGCCAATTTTGGTTGAAAGGGGTGAGTACGGGCATACACTAGAACAGTGTTGTCCAAACTGGGGTCCGTGTACCCCTGGGGGTCCGAAGCATAGATCAAAAGGGTACGTGAAAAGACGATGAACACACACACACACACACACACACACACACACACACACACATACCAGAAACTTCCCATGTTCTGTGAAGGAAAAGAGAGAGGGAGGGATGGGTACCTAGGAATGACGCGTAATGTACGTGTACCTAAATATAATATAATATAAACATAATATAGTATAACTGAGTTTAATCAGCCATAGGGGTACGTAACAGTAGGAGAAGGTAATAAAGGGTACAATAGGCGAAAAGTTTGGACAGCACTGCACTAGAACAATACTGAAACGGAGGAAAGAGATGGAGAGAAAGGGAGGAATGAAATAAGGAGAGAACATTGGAGGAAATAGGGAGAGAGAAAGTTGGAGATAAATTTTACAACGATCAAAAACTAACATAAAATAAGGGAATTATTAACAAGTGTGTCGCCTACTAAGTTCAAGGCAGTGACTGATTATTTTTGGACAAAATATGATGTTGTTTATTATGGAGACATTATTTTGTTCCGGAAATCACTAAATGATCAACTTCCGCTGCCCAAAACTGCGTGCTGAATAAATTTACACTAACCTGACATAACCTATCTAGCGGGGGGGGGCTTCGTCCCCCTCAACCCCCCTTCTATTTTCCAGAACTCCCTTGTTACTGCACTGCATTCAGGGACCAAAAAATAATTCATATTGTAGGTATTAACATGCCAAGGGGGGGCTGGCTGCCCTTGCTTCAATATCATAAAAAATAAAAAATCACTGGCCGGAGCCAGTCGAAAATTTAGCAGGCAGAGGTATGGGCTTGCCACCTAGTCCCCATTAAATTTAACGATATGTATATGGTAAAAATTAATATCAATATATAGTGAGAGTTATCACCTTCATATTACAGGTAAAACTCCAGAAATACACCCACCAACTACCAGTGACAACGGAGCAGCGCAGAGCCTGCCCCATTTTTACCACGGTAACCTGACCAAATCTAACCTAACCACTGAGTAAATAAAATGTTTAATGGTAAAGTGCTCAAAATAACAGAAAAGGTGAATAAAAAAGACCAATTAATATAACCTAACCAAAGCTGATTTCTGGAATAACACCCAAATAGTTAGGGATAAATGTCAAAATAATTAGGCTACCCTTTCTTCAATAATCCCCTCATGATAAGAGAAATATTCTAACCTATCACCGCTGCCACTGTCAATGGAGGTGGAATTGGTGGAGTGGACATGCATGGCCGCTGACCACATTCACTGCGGACGGTCTCACAGCTTAACTAAAAATGAGTCTACTAGGGACATGCCACGCTGCAGAAACCCAGGTGGACTGTGACCTGACCAATACCTGACCTGCGAACAGTGACCTAACCAAATCTGATTTCTGGAATAACACCCATGCAGTTAAGTAGTTAAGGATAATTGTCAAAATTCTTGGGCTACCCTTTCTTCAATAGTCCCCTAGTGATGCCAGAAATAATATAACCTAGAAATATAATAGAAATAGAAATAGAAATAGAATAGAATGGAATAGAAATAACCGAATCTAACCTATCACCACCGCTGTCAATTGAGGTGAAATTTACTAGTCATGCCACACTGCGGAAACCCAAGTGGACTGTGACCTGACCTAACACCTGACATTTGACAGGTGCCCGACATTTTGACAGCAAGAGAACAAATGGTTATTAATGACAGTTTGGTGGCTTGACAGATCAGGGCTCATGTCAACTCATTATACACCATCACTACTACCACTGTCACCATCACCAGTCACCACAATCACCACTGTCACCACCACCACCATTGCCACTGTCACCACCATCATCACTGCCATCACCACCATTACCTCTACTACCACCACCACCACTACCATCACCACTGCCACCACCGTCATCACCACCATCGCCTTGTAAAATTTATCTCCAACTTTCTCTCTCCCTATTTCCTCCAATGTTCTCTCCCTATTTCATTCCTCCCTTTCTCTCCATCTCTTTCCTCCATTTCAGTATTGTTCTAGTGTATGCCTGTACTCACCCCTTTCAACCAAAATTGGCTCGGGGGCCTTAGGGACTGCGGGGAATGCGGTGGTTAACATGGAATGCGTCGCAAACACATAGTTTTTGAGTTATGGGTGGTTGAAAAATACCCTAGATGTAGGGAAATTCCTTACACCAAACATGCCACACAGCCCCTTCCCCCCCATAGCCCCCCTCGACATCACGACCAACAGAATACAGAAATTACTGGAAGGACTCGACACAACCAAATCCACTTGCCCCGATAACATTCCCGCCTTCATTCTTAAATCCTTTGCCCACATCCTTCAGGCCATATTCACCCAGTCACTATCATCCACCTCATTACCCTCTGACTGGCTCTTGGCAAATATTAATCCTTTATTCAAGACAGGTGACCAAACTGACCCAGCCAATTATCGCCCCATCTCACTAACATCGATTCCATGTAAAATTTTCGAACACATAATACACAAACACATAATGAATCACCTTGACGCAAACAACATCCTTACTGACTCACAACACGGCTTTCGACCTAAACGCTCATGTGAATCACAACTCATTGCTACATATCACGACATTACGAGGCTACTTGACCGACGTGACATTAAACAAGTTGACACTATTGTTTTAGATTTTGCCAAAGCCTTCGACAAAGTTCCGCACAAAAGACTGACATTAAAATTGAAATACTACGGTATTTCAGGACCTATTCTTCACTGGATCACTGCATTTCTTACTAACAGGACTCAACTTGTTCTTCTTGATGGATCTTCATCTGACACTGTCCCTGTTTCTTCAGATGTCCTTCAAGGCACCATTCTAGGCCCCCTTCTTTTCCTTCTGTATATTAACGATCTTCCACTGTCAATACCTAACTCTTCCACTAGACTTTTTGCCGACGATAGTTTACTGTTTAGAGCAGTAAAGACTACTTACGACTGCAGACTACAACAAAACGACTTGGACGCCCTCGAGCGGTGGGAACGCACCTGGCAGATGCACTTCCAACCAGACAAATGCAAACTTTTAAGATTCACCAGAGCGCACAACCCAATCCATCACACTTACACTCTCCATAAGTCAGATTTAGAATCAGTTCACATACACAAGTACCTTGGTATCCATCTCTCAACTAACTTGAAATTCAACACCCACATAGACCATATCAGTGCCACAGCCAACAGAACAATGGGGTTCCTGAGGAGGAATTTACATAACTGCACACCTGACATTAAACACATAGCTTATGACACACTTGTGAGACCAACACTGGAATACTGCTCCACAGTGTGGGATCCTTACACACACAGAAACACTGACAGGCTAGAACAAATCAACACCAAGGCGGCAAGGTTCATTACAAACAATTACACTCGAACGCCTGGAATCACAATTGTCAATTGGTCAATTGGTTGAATCTAGAGGGTATTCCTCACAGCTGTGGTGGACCACCGCTGCAGCCGGCCCGAGAGTCCTCCCTTAGGAGAGCTATTTGGTCCGGCACAGAATTTGAGGCTGCCCTGCAGTAAGCCGTGTAGCCTGGAACAGGAGGCTCGTCTGCCAGCGTTTGCAGGAAGTTGTCCAGTCCTTTTTTGAATCTGGCGACCGAGCAGCCCGTGGTGTCTCTGACGTGTCTAGGGAGCACATTGAAGAGCCTAGGACCACTGTGTGAGAGGCTGGAGGCGAGGAGATTCTTTATTCTCCCTGGTGCTGTTGAAGGGAGGGCCCGTCTCTCGCATAAGCGACCGGTACGCTCGCTTGTTTTGGCTTTGAGTAGCTCTGGGGTGGGATCAGGCACTTGCTGCTCCAATACCTTCCACACATATATGGCCCCATATCTCTCCCTTCTTCTCTGTTGAGAGTATAGCCCCAGCTTTTGTAGGCGTTGCCAGTAATTGAGGCCCTTCATGCCTTTAATTGTCCTGGTGAAGGCCCTCTGTACCGACTCCAGCTCTTGTATGTCACCCTTTTTGTGGGGTGACCAGAGCTGGCTGCAGTAGTCGAGTACTGGCTGTATGAGTGCCTTCCACAGTGCCAGCATGACCTCCTGTTCCCTTGACCTAAAGGTTCGGAGGACCCAGCCTGGCTTTGCTGGTTGTTTCCTTGATGTGGTGCTGGAAGGTGGCATCGTTGTTCATGTGGACACCAAGACACTTAACGACCCGGCTTGGTTGAATCACTGTCTGTCCCCCTGAATATAGGTTGGTGGAGTCTTTTAGCTCAGTGTTGGGCCCTAGTCTCAGGAGTTCAAATTTTTCCTCGTTGAATTTCATATTGTTTGTTTCTGCCCATTCAAAGATCTTTTGTATGTTTGTCTGTAGTTTAAAAGTGTCACTTTCCTCTCTAATCCTGTGGCTGAGGGTGGTATCATCCGCAAAGGAAGACAGAAAGGAGCTGTCGACCACTTCCTCTATGTCAGCCATCAGGACCAGGAAAAGCAGGGGGCCGAGGACTGAACCCTGGGGGACGCCACTGACAACCTTTTCTTGCTGTGATATGTGGCCATCGACAGCGACTGCCTGTGTCCTGTGTGTGAGGAAGCTGTGCAGCCACACACCCAGCTCACCCGTTATCCCCATGGCCTTCAGCTTGTGAAGGAGGATGCCATGATCGACCCGATCGAAGGCCTTGGAGAAATCCAGGTACACGACGTCCACATTACCTCCTTCAGCAAGTCCTTGGAGCAGCCAGTCGTAGTGGGCCAGCAGGTTGGAGAGGCACGATCTTCCCTTGCGGAACCCATGCTGGGAGCTGCTCATGAGCTCATTATCCTCTAAGTAAGCCATGATGGTATCCCTAATTATTTTTTCAAATATCTTTACTATATGGGAGGTGAGGGCCACAGGTCTGTAGTTTTTTGCCTGGCTTCTGTCTCCCCCCTTGTGGATTGGAGAGATTACTGCCCTTTTTAGTGTGGGCGGAATGATGCCTGTGTCCAGAGATTGGCGCCAGAGCTTGTAGAGGGGGCTTGCCAGTGCCTCTTTGCATTTCAGGAGGAGGATGGATGGCACACCGTCAGGACCAGCAGCAGAGTTCATCTTAAATTCGCTGATGGCTCTCTGAATGTCAGCTGTGGTGAATGTAACATTTGCAAGGTTATGGTGGGTCTGGCTGCAGTCCGTGAAGAACTCACTGGGGTTGTGTATGATCTTTGTAGTTTGTGGCTGTGAGAAGACTGTCGTGTACTGCTGGGACAGGATGTGACATGTTTCTTGGGGATTTCTTGACATTTCCCCATTTTCTGCTTTAAGTGGCCCAACTCTGGCATGTGTTTTAGAAAACTTTTTGCAGTACTTGAAAAAGAATTTGGGGTTGACCTTTATGTTTTTGACTGCCTGATTTTCTTCCCAGTCTCGCTGCTTTTCGTGAGATTCTCTGATTTCTTTTTCGACGGCAGAGATTTTGGCTTGAAGCGAGCTCTTTTGACAGTCGTTTGATGTTTTAAGCATGCGCTGATTTAAGGTGGCCCGTCTCCTCATCAGTATTTTCCGCTCCCTTGGTATGTCACTTCTCCTGGAACCTTGCCTTCTCTTCACTGGGACATTGCCTTCGCAAGCTCTTAGGATGGTAGTGAGCAGGCTGTCTACCATAGTTTCAGGGTCACCGTCCTGCAATACTGCCTCCCAGTCAGTGTCCCTTAGATGAGCATTTATGAGGTCCCAATTTACTTCACTGCTGAAGAAGTTGAGACTAGAGAAAGGGGTCTTTTCTATAGGTCTGGTCACTTCAGGGGGTAGTGTTGATATCTTGTAGTTTGTGTGTATCCTGAGAAGCCTGTGGTCAGAGAAGATAGTTTTCTCGGCAGCAATGCTATTCACTGCATCACTATTGTTTGTGAAGAGCAGGTCAAGGATGTTGTTGCCCCTGGTTGGATCAGTTATAACCTGAATAAGGAAAGCAGAGTTTGTTATATCTAGGAGTAATTCTGCCTGAGACTTATCGGCAAGCGTGCTCCCAGTTAAAATCCCTTCAGACCACTTTAAGAAGGGGAAGTTGAAGTCCCCAGTGAGGATAATATCAGGTGTTGGGATGGGTAAGGAGTCCAGCAGGTGACTCAGGGCCACCATGGCATTGCTGAAATTCCTGGGGCAGCAGCTCGGTGGGCGGTAGCAATTTTCATAACCAAAGTAGTAGCAGTAGTAGTAGTAGTAGTAGTAGTAGTAGTAGTAGTAGTAGGAGGAGGAGTAACCATGGAAACCTGATGATGTCTTTTATATAGGCAAACACACACACACACACACACACACACACACACACACACACACACACACACACACTGCATGGGGCAATAGAATAAGGCATGATGTTACTATCAATGTTGATGATTATAAAATGAAACTTCTTGGTAACAGTAGTAGTAGTAGTTGTAGTAGTAGTAGTAGTTGTGTAGGTAGTGGCTCGCGATGCCCTCCCCTCTGTGGCCTCAACCCTTACAGCGCGGGTGTGGACAATAGTGGGTCACAGCTGGTGCCTGGGCTCAAACCGCGGGTGTGGACAATAGTGGGTCACAGCTGGTGCCTGGGCTCAAACCGTGGGTGTGGACAATAGTGGGTCACAGCTGGTGCCTGGGCTCAAACCGCGGGTGTGGACAATAGTGGGTCACAGCTGGTGCCTGGGCTCAAACCGCGGGTGTGGACAATAGTGGGTCACAGCTGGTGCCTGGGCTCAAACCGGGGGTGTGGACACAGTGGGTCACAGCTGGTGCCTGTGCTCATACCGGAGGTGTGGCCAATTGTGGGTCACAGCTGGTGCCTGGGCTCAAACCGCGGGTGTGGACAATAGTGGGTCACAGCTGGTGCCTGGGCTCAAACCGCGGGTGTGGACAATAGTGGGTCACAGCTGGTGCCTGGGCTCAAACCGCGGGTGTGGACAATAGTGGGTCACAGCTGGTGCCTGGGCTCAAACCGCGGGTGTGGACAATAGTGGGTCACAGCTGGTGCCTGGGCTCAAACCGTGGGTGTGGACAATAGTGGGTGACAGCTGGTGCCTGGGCTCAAACCGCGGGTGTGGACAATAGTGGGTGACAGCTGGTGCCTGGGCTCAAACAGCGGGTGTGGACAATAGTGGGTGACAGCTGGTGCCTGGGCTCAAACTGCGGGTGTGGACAATAGTGGGTGACAGCTGGTGCCTGGGCTCAAACCGCGGGTGTGGACAAAAGTGGGTCACAGCTGGTGCCTGGGCTCAAACCGCGGGTGTGGACAATAGTGGGTGACAGCTGGTGCCTGGGCTCAAACCGAGGGAGTGGACAATAGTGGGTGACAGCTGGTGCCTGGGCTCAAACAGCAGGTGTGGACAATAGTGGGTGACAGCTGGTGCCTGGGCTCAAACTGCGGTGTGGACAATAGTGGGTGACAGCTGGTGCCTGGGCTCAAACCGCGGGTGTGGACAAAGTGGGTCACAGCTGGTGCCTGGGCTCAAACCGCGGGTGTGGACAAAAGTGGGTCACAGCTGGTGCCTGGGCTCAAACCGCGGGTGTGGACAAAAGTGGGTCACAGCTGGTGCCTGGGCTCAAACCGCGGGTGTGGACAAAAGTGGGTCACAGCTGGTGCCTGGGCTCAAACCGCGGGTGTGGACAAAAGTGGGTCACAGCTGGTGCCTGGGCTCAAACCTCGGGTGTGGACAAAAGTGGGTCACAGCTGGTGCCTGGGCTCAAACCGCGGGTGTGGACAAAAGTGGGTCACAGCTGGTGCCTGGGCTCAAACCGCGGGTGTGGACAATAGTCGACAAGGCATTTTTTGACTTAGCATGCCATCAAATTTACTTTAACCCCTTCCCCGCGGCAGGGCAGACGTATGTACTGCCAAAAAAAAAATGGTCTATGTATAGACGCTGTTGATTTTCATCCATACATGTATATATAGATTCCCCCAAGTGGGCATTCCAGATTGACATTTATATATAGACTCTGCCGCAAAACTGAACAAACATTTGAATCTATATATAGATGTTATTTAAGCTTGATTGGTTATATGTATATTGATATATTTATATGAAGGCTTAGAGTGTAATCACTGACAGTACATGAGTCAGAATCATCAAAATCATCCAAAAAATCAGCATCTATATCCTCAGCTACCAAAGAAGTCATTTCTTCCAGCTTAACAGGTCTCTTTCTCCCTGACTCGATACACTAATAATAAAAGAAAATAGAAAAATATGCAAAAATTCCCAGTGTTAGCTGTTGTACGTCCACCACCGACAAGGCACAAGCGGTGACTGTCCTTGAGGCAATGTTGGTAAGTGTCAGGGGGTTTGAGATGTCAAATAACGACTTCTTTTGTTAACTTTGTCAGTAGTAAGGAATCGTCTGTATATAGACCATGCTACAATCTAGTGTGGGCAAATGAAAGCAAACGTCTATATATAGACGCGCCAACAAAAAGTCCCAATTTCGAAACATCTATATATAGATCCCCCGCCGGGAAGGGATTAATACCTCGCCATGCTTCCTTAACTAATTATTATTCAGTGTACGCCTTGTGCTAGCTTTGAGAAGATGCCCGTTAGACATCCCACCTCTTCTCACGGTGAATTTCATCCACAAGATGGGGGCCCTTTGACCTCAGCACCCATCAAGGGCATCAAGAAGGCCCGGAAGTTAAGATTTATTGGGTGTGTTTCACATAAACTGTATAAAAGTTATGCTTTTTATTACTAAATCATAGAAGGGAAGTCCACTAGGGGTGGAAAACTGTCTATATTAATCTGTTTTCAGTGATCCTACTTCACTATTCTGTACTCACTCTAGCAATGGTCATATAGCCTTCAAATTAACATAAAAGGACAGTTAAGGGTGTGTACTTTACAATGGTACTTCATTTAGTCACGTGAGGTGAGTAGAAGTGAAGGTATGAAAGGGTGAAATGAGGCGGCATGTGTCTGCCTGAATATGCCCACGTGCTTTTCCTCACTGTTAAAGCCGCAGTAAAATGAATCAATAAATCAATAAATAAATAATTAAAAGAAAAATTAATCAGCATTACCTACTCCAATGACGTCCAGCAGGGCTACAGAATTTCTTCCTTGTGATCGGAGCCTTCTTCTTCTGCTTCTTCTTTGTCACATATCCTGCAAGCCAGAGGAAGTTAGTAGTGGTAGTGGTAGTGGTGGTAGTAGTAGTAGTAGTAGTAGTAGTAGTAGTAGTAGTATAGTGAGGGTGCTGATTCTCATGGTAGTAGTAGTAGTAGTTGTAGTAGTAGACAGATAAATAGATAGTTAGGTGGATTGATAAATAAATAATTATAAGCTAAATAATTAGTAGCAATACTTATACAAAACATGTACAAAATGGTGAATCATTAAACCTCACAATGGTGAATTAATAAACCTTCTTAAGTCAAAAAGTTTCAATTGCAATTAATAAACAAATCAATAAAGAAACAACATTTTACAGCCTCCAAAGGTGCCAGCCCTATGATGTCCAAATCCCTTATGCAAGAGTTAACCAGCATCCTCATTCTTTCATCCCCATACTGTCCAAATCCCTCATGCAAGAGTTAACCAGTATCCTCATTCTTTCATCCCTGTACTGTCCAAATCCCTCATTCAAGAGTTAACCAGCATCCTCATTCTTTCATCCACATACTGTCCAAATCCCTCATGCAAGAGTTAACCAGCATCATCACTCCTTCATCCCTGTACTGTCCAAATCCCTTATGCAAGAGTTAACCAGCATCCTCATTCTTTCATCCACATACTGTCCAAATCCCTCATGCAAGAGTTAACCAGCATCATCACTCCTTCATCCCTGTACTGTCCAAATCCCTTATGCAAGAGTTAACCAGCATCCTCATTCTTTCATCCCCATACTGTCCAAGTTCCTCATGCAAGAGTTAACCAGTATCCTCATTCTTTCATCCCTGTACTGTCCAAATCCCTCATTCAAGAGTTAACCAGCATCCTCATTCTTTCATCCCCATACTGTCCAAATCCCTCATGCAAGAGTTAACCAGTATCCTCATTCTTTCATCCCTGTACTGTCCAAATCCCTCATTCAAGAGTTAACCAGCATCCTCATTCTTTCATCCCCATACTGTCCAAATCCCTCATGCAAGAGTTAACCAGCATCATCACTCCTTCATCCCTGTACTGTCCAAATCCCTTATGCAAGAGTTAACCAGCATCTTCACTCTTTCATCCCTGTACTGTCCAAATCCCTCATGCAAGAGTTAACCAGCATCCTCATTCTTTCATCCCCATACTGCCCAAATCCCTCATGCAAGAGTTAACCAGCATCATCACTCCTTCATCCCTGTACTGTCCAAATCCCTTATGCAAGAGTTAACCAGCATCTTCACTCTTTCATCCCTGTACTGTCCAAATCCCTCATGCAAGAGTTAACCAGCATCTTCACTCTTTCATCCCTGTACTGTCCAAATCCCTCATGCAAGAGTTAACCAGCATCTTCACTCCTTCATCCCTGTACTGTCCAAATCCCTCATGCAAGAGTTAACCAGCCTCTTCATTCCTTCATCCCTGTACTCTCCAAATCCCTCATGCAAGAGTTAAGCAGCATCTTCACACTTTCATCCCTGTACTGTCCAAATCCCTCATGCAAGAGTTAACCAGCATCCTCATTCTTTCATCCCCATACTGTCCAAATCCCTCATGCAAGAGTTAACCAGCATCCTCATTCTTTCATCCCTATACTGCCCAAATCCCTCATGCAAGAGTTAACCAGCATCATCACTCCTTCATCCCTGTACTGTCCAAATCCCTTATTTTTTTTTTATTTTTTTTACAGCAAAGGAGACAGTTCAAGGGCACACAAAAAACAAACATTAATAAAAAAAAAGCCCGCTACTCACTGCTCCTAAAAAGAATCCAAAGAGGTGGCCGAAAGATAGGTCAGTTTCGGGAGGAGAGGTGTCCTGATACCCTCCTCTTGAAAGAGTTTAAGTCGTAGGCAGGAGGAAATACAGATGAAGGAAGAGTGTTCCAGAGTTTACCAGCGTGAGGGATGAAAGAGTGAAGATGCTGGTTAACTCTTGCATAAGGGGTTTGGACAGTATAGGGATGAGCATGAGTAGAAAGTCGAGTGCAGCGGGGCCACGGGAGGGGGGGAGACATGCAGTTAGCAAGTTCAGAAGAGCAGTCAGCGTGGAAATATCGATAGAAGATAGAAAGAGAGGCAACATTGCGGCGGAATTTAAGAGGTAGAAGACTATCAGTATGAGGAGGAGAGCTGATGAGACGAAGAGCCTTAGCCTCCACTCTGTCCAGAAGAGCTGTGTGAGTGGAGCCCCCCCACACATGAGATGCATACTCCATACGAGGGCGGACAAGGCCCCTGTATATGGACAGCAACTGTGCAGGGGAGAAGAACTGGCGGAGACGGTACAGAACGCCCAGCCTCGAGGAAGCTGATTTAGTAAGAGATGAGATATGAAGTTTCCAGTTGAGATTTTGAGTTAAGGATAGACCGAGGATGTTTAGTGTTGAGGAAGGTGATAGCTGGGTGTTGTCAAAGAATAGGGGATAGTTGTTTGGAAGATTGTGTCGAGTGGTTAGGTGGAGAAACTGTGTTTTTGAGGCGTTGAAGGACACCAGGTTCTTCTTACCCCAATCGGAAATAATAGTAAGGTCTGAGGCTAAGCGTTCTGCAGCCTCCAGCCTTGAGTTGTTAAGTTCCTGTAGGGTGGGTCTTCTATTAAAAGAAGTTGAATAATGCAGAGTGGAATCATCGGCGTAGGAATGGATAGGACAGTTCGTTTTGGAAAGAAGATCATCAATGAACAACAGAAAAAGAGTGGGAGATAGGACAGAACCCTGTGGGACACCACTGTTAATAGATTTAGGGGAAGAACAGTGACCGTCTACCACGGCAGAAATAGAACGGTCAGAGAGGAAACTGGAGATAAAGGTACAAAGAGAAGGATAGAAACCGTAGGAGGGTAGTTTGGAAAGCAAAGATTTGTGCCAGACCCTATCAAAAGCTTTTGATATGTCCAGCGCAATAGCAAAAGTTTCACCGAAACGGCTAAGAGAGGATGACCAAGAGTCAGTTAAGAAGGCTAGGAGATCACCAGTAGAACGCCCCTTGCGGAACCCATACTGGCGATCAGATAGAAGGTCAGAAGTGGAAAGGTGCTTTTGAATCTTCTGGTTAAGGATTGATTCAAAAGCTTTAGATAGACAAGAAAGTAAAGCAATAGGACGGTAGTTTGAGGGATTGGAGCGGTCACCCTTCTTAGGCACAGGCTGTATGAAGGCATACTTCCAGCAAGAAGGAAAGGTAGATGTTGACAGACAGAGGCGAAAGAGTTTGACCAGGCAGGGTGACAGCACGGAGGCACAGTTTTTAAGGACAATAGGAGGCACTCCATCAGGTCCATAAGCCTTCTGAGGATTGAGGCCAGAGAGGGCATAGAAAACATCATTTTGAAGAATCTTTATAACAGGTATAAAGGAGTCAGAGGGGGGATGAGTAGGAGGAATATGCCCAGAATCGTCCAGAGTGGAGTTTTTAGAAAAAGTTTGAGAGAAGAGTTCAGCCTTTGAGATAGATGAGACGGCAGTGTTGCCGTCAGGACTGAGGAGTGGAGGGAAAGATGAAGAAGTGAAGTTGGAGGAGATGTTTTTGGCTAGATGCCAGAAGTCACGGGAAAAGTTAGAGAAAGCAAGGTTTTGACATTTTCTATTAATGAAAGAATTTTTGGTTAGTCGGAGAATAGATTTGGCACGATTTCGGGCAGAAATGTAAAGTTCATAATTAGCATTAGTTTGAAGGCTCTGGTATCTTTTGTGAGCTACCTCTCTATCATTGACAGCACGAGAACAAGCGTGATTAAACCAAGGCTGTTTAGCGTGAGGAGTAGAGAAAGAACGAGGAATGTATGCCTCCATTCCAGAGACAATCACCTCTGTGATGCGCTGAGCACACACAGAGGGGTCTCTATCCTGGAAGCAATAATCATTCCACAGGAAATCGGAAAAGTACATCCTCAGGTCGTCCCACCGAGCTGAAGCAAAATGCCAGAAGCATCGCCTCTTCGGTGGGTCCAGAGGGTGTACAGGAGCGATAGGACAGGATGCAGAAATAAGATTGTGATCGGAGGAGCCCAACGGAGAGAGCAGTTTGACAGAATAAGCAGAAGGGTTTGAGGTAAGGAAGAGGTCTAGAATGTTGGGCCGATCTCCAAGACGGTCGGGAATACGTGTAGGGTGCTGGACCAACTGCTCTAGGTCGTTGAGGATAGCAAAGTTGTAGGCTTGTTCACCAGGATGGTCAGTGAAAGAGGATGAAAGCCAAAGCTGGTGGTGAACATTGAAATCTCCTAAGATGGAGATTTCAGCGAAGGGAGAGTGGGTCAAGATGTGCTCCGAGAGGTGTCTTGATAACTCCTCGAACCTCTTTCTTCTCAATTTCTGCAACATTCGCGGTCTTCGCTCTAATTTTCATTCTGTGGAACATCATCTCTCCTCCTCTAAACCTCACCTTCTCTTCCTTACCGAAACACAGGTTTCTGAGGCTACTGACAGCAATCTCTACTCTGTTCCCTCCTACTATCTCTATCCTAAATTTCAATCCAAAGCTGGATGTTGCGCCTACGTGCGCAACGACATCACTTGCTCTCGTGCCCACGACCTTGACTCTTCTGAATTTTCCACCATCTGGTTAAGACTTCACTGTCATTCTATTACTAAATACATCTGTGCTGTTTATCTCTCACCTAACTCTACCAACTATGTAAAATTCTTTGACTATTTGAATTCTAAAGTGGAGCACATCTTGACCCACTCTC
>NW_026111563.1:395000-405000 GCF_024679095.1 Eriocheir sinensis | reverse complement strand
TACCCACAAGGTGACCTCAATATCCACCACTCAGAACCACACACACACACACACACACACAACACTGAAGAATTACAGAGAGTTGATAATTTTTTTCAAGTGAAGTGGGTGCAAAGAGAACTTCTAAATTAAATGTCTTCTTTATAAATAATGTTTTTCATGAAAACTATTACTTGTCAAGTGACCCCAAACTTGACTGATTATTACAACAGAGCTAGGACACATAAGTTGAAAAATACTCATAACTTGCCAATAAATAAGATCCTGCCAGACAGTCTCCTCAATGGTGTTAGTATGCACTGAAAACATGTGTGGGTTAGTGTGAACAGCAGCATTTACCAGTCTGTTGTGGCGGCGTCCTCCCCACGACTCAGAGGACTGCTTCCACAATGTTTGCCGTCCACCACCACCTGTAACAAGGGAAACACTAAGCTTCACACAACACACCGCCTGGCACAACACACCCAAAAAGACATTTGAAACCTTTGTAGAACACTGTGTTATAGCAATCAAGAGGAGGGTATCAGGACACTTCTCCTCTTGAAATTGACCTATCTTTCAGCCTCTTGATTCTTTTGTGGGAGCAGTGAGTAGCAGGCTTTTTCTTTCATTATTTTCTTTTTGTTACCCTTGAACTGGACCAATGAACCTCACCGTTAATACTGAAAGACAGACTTTTTGCCCAAATGCCATCCTTCTGTGTCATGCTGGGGCGCGGAAATCACCGTGACAAGTTCCCGGATAAGTCACTCTCAGGCTACCAGCTGTGGACAGGTACAGCGGCTGAAAGGACAGAAAATATCACCAGAGCGCTGAGGGCAGTAAAAACGGAGTAGTGGGAACCCAGCATAACCCAGCACCATTATGACAGCAAGGGATGGCCAGGTCAGGTTACATTAGTTAATTTTTATTTTTATTTTCAGCCATTGTGTTATATTTCTGTTCTATATATTACATTTTATTTCTACATCCTATTTTACTCTGTGTTTGGTTGGGGTCTCATTATAACCTTGCTGCACTGGACTGTAGGACTGGCCCAGCATTTCCACAAAGCATGAGCTACAAACTTTGATTTATGGGGAGTTTTCATTTATTTGATATTAATGGAATTTTTTATTTTATGCGGCAATCACTAATTTATGGAAGGATAGGAGGCCGAGGAGATGCCCACAGAGTTCATGGCTCGAGCACGTCAACAGACCCTGCCGTGAGGTGCTTGGGATGGGGAGGAAGGGGGCCTGCATGGGGGACTTGCCTGGAGGAAACCCTGGGGTGGGCATCATGGGGTGGGTGAGGCAATGCACCCCCAGTGTATGCCCCCGTTGATTGAAAGAGGAGAGGGATAGGGGGACAAAAAAGTAGTGATTTGCGAGAAATATGTCACAGAAGTTTTACAAACCTCAAAAGCTAACAAAAAAAATAAATAAATAAAAAGTTTTGTCACCAGAATTGGATCAAGGAGAGAAAGGGAGGAGTGAAATAGGGAAAGAACATGAGAGGAAAGAAATAGGGAGAGAGAAAGTTGGAGATAAATTTCAAAGACATCAAAATCTAACATATATATGAGGGAACCATCAACAAGAGTGTCGCCTGCTAATTTCAAGATGGTGACTGATTATTTCTGGACAAAATATGATGTTGTTTATCATGGAGAGTATTTTTTCCAGAAATCACTAAATAATCAACTTCTACTTCATCCGTCCCACGCTGCATATTTCCGCCCCCCACACCAAGTGTTGGATAAATTTAAACTAGCCTGACATAACCTACCTAATAGGGGGGCTTAGCCCCCCTCGACCCCCCTTCTATTTTCCAAAAGTCCCTTGTTACAGCACTGTATTCAGGGACCAAAAAAGAAACCAAATTAATAACCTGAATTTGAATGGAAAATTTTCAAACACAAGTAACCTGCATTCGAACCTGTTTCACACGTTCATGATACAAGTCAGTGAATACATAATCGTATATGATATGGTTGCAAGATTCTTATGACGAAAATGACTTACCGTTTTGATGCTTCATAAGCACTACCTTAATAGTGTCTTTCAAGACAAGGTAGGCGAATTAGTGGGAGGTTGTCCAAAAAGTCACATGCAGCCTCGAAAAGTAGACCAATACGCTATATATACTCTTCGCCCAATCTAGCAACACTCATACGTACATGTAGGGGAAAGCATAAAGTACCTAATCTAACGTATCATAACCTAAACTAATGTAGGTAATTCTTTACAAGAGGTCTGCTTCCCCCTCCCTAAAATGGGGAAAATTCCCTACTCCTGAAAGTTTACAGAAACTTCCCATCCCGCGCTGCTTATTTCCCACGGCTCACACCGTGTGTCCAATATATTTAAACTACTCCATCCTAACTTTACATAACATAACCTCGACTCACCCCCTTCGATTCCCCACCCCCTGCTAAGGAGACTGAGTAAAATTGCGTGGTTTCTGTATGTGGCAAAAAATCCCTTGAACATATTTAAACTACTCCAACCTAATTTTACATAACCTTCTAACGTCGGGGCTTTGCCCCCGTCAACCTCCCCTCTGCTATGGAGAGTGAGTGAAATTGCATGGTTTCCGTATGTGGTAAAAAATTGCAGAATGTATGGAATCTCCGTACATCTAGGTTAATGTAAGGAATTTCCCTACATCTAGGGTATTTTTCAACCACCCATAACTCAAAAACTGTGTTTGCGACGCATTTCATGTTTACCACCACATTCCCCGCAGTCCCAAAGGCCCCCAAGCCAATTTTGGTTGAAAGGGGTGAGTACGGGCATACACTAGAACAATACTGAAATGGAGGAAAGAGATGGAGAGAAAGGGGGGAATGAAATAAGGAGAGAACATTGGAGGAAATAGGGAGAGAGAAAGTTGGAGATAAATTTTACAACGATCAAAAACTAACATAAAATAAGGGAATTATTAACAAGTGTGTCGCCTACTAAGTTCAAGGCAGTGACTGATTATTTTTGGACAAAATATGATGTTGTTTATTATGGAGACATTATTTTGTTCCGGAAATCACTAAATGATCAACTTCCGCTGCCCAAAACTGCGTGCTGAATAAATTTACACTAACCTGACATAACCTATCTAACGGGGGGGGCTTCGTCCCCCTCAACCCCCCTTCTATTTTCCAGAACTCCCTTGTTACTGCACTGCATTCAGGGACCAAAAAATAATTCATATTGTAGGTATTAACATGCCAAGGGGGGGCTGGCTGCCCTTGCTTCAATATCATAAAAAAAAAAAAATCACTGGCCGGGGCCAGTCGAAAATTTAGCAGGCAGAGGTATGGGCCGGGCCACCTAGTCCCCATTAAATTTAACTATATGTATATGGTAAAAATTAATATCAATATATAGTGAGAGTTATCACCTTCATATTACAGGTAAAACTCCAGAAATACACCCACCAACTACCAGTGACAACGGAGCAGCGCAGAGCCTGCCCCATTTTTACCACGGTAACCTGACCAAATCTAACCTAACCACTGAGTAAATAAAATGTTTAATGGTAAAAAGTGCTCAAAATAACGGAAAAGGTGAATAAAAAAGACCAATTAATATAACCTAACCAAAGCTGATTTCTGGAATAACACCCAAATAGTTAGGGATAAATGTCAAAATAATTAGGCTACCCTTTCTTCAATAATCCCCTCATGATAAGAGAAATGCTAACCTATCACCGCTGCCACTGTCAATGGAGGTGGAATTGGTGGAGTGGACATGCATGGCCGCTGACCACATTCACTGCGGACGGTCTCATAGCTCAACTAAAAATGAGTCTACTAGGGACATGCCACGCTGCAGAAACCCAGGTGGACTGTGACCTGACCAATACCTGACCTGCGAACAATGACCTAACCAAATCTGATTTCTGGAATAACACCCATGCAGTTAAGTAGTTAAGGATAATTGTCAAAATTCTTGGGCTACCCTTTCTTCAATAATCCCCTAGTGATACCAGAAATAATATAACCTAGAAATATAATAGAAATAGAAATAGAAATAGAACAGAATGGAATAGAAATAACCGAATCTAACCTATCACCACCGCTGTCAATTGAGGTGAAATTTACTAGTCATGCCACACTGCGGAAACCCAAGTGGACTGTGACCTGACCTAACACCTGACATTTGACAGGTGCCCGACATTTTGACAGCAAGAGAACAAATGGTTATTAATGACAGTTTGGTGGCTTGACAGTTCAGGGCTCATGTCAACTCATTATACACCATCACTAATACCATTGTCCCCATCACCACCACCAGTCACCACAATCACCACTGTCACCACCACCACCATTGCCACTGTCACCACCATCATCACTGCCATCACCACCACCATTACCTCTACTACCACCACCACCACTACCATCACCACTGTCACCACCATCATCACTGCCATCACCACCACCATTACCTCTACTACCACCACCACCACTACCATCACCACTGCCACCACCGTCATCACCACCATCGCCTTGTAAAATTTATCTCCAACTTTCTCTCTCCCTATTTCCTCCAATGTTCTCTCCCTATTTCATTCCCCCCTTTCTCTCCATCTCTTTCCTCCATTTCAGTATTGTTCTAGTGTATGCCCGTACTCACTCCTTTCAACCAAAATTGGCTTGGGGGCCTTAGGGACTGCGGGGAATGCGGTGGTTAACATGGAATGCGTCGCAAACACATAGTTTTTGAGTTATGGGTGGTTGAAAAATACCCTAGATGTAGGGAAATTCCTTACACCAAACATGCCACACAGCCCCTTCCCCCCCATAGCCCCCCTCGACACCACGACTAACGGAATACAGAAATTACTGGAAGGACTCGACACAACCAAATCAACTTGCCCCGATAACATTCCCGCCTTCATTCTTAAATCCTTTGCCCACATCCTTCAGGCCATATTCACCCAGTCACTATCATCCACCTCATTACCCTCTGACTGGCTCTTGGCAAATATTAATCCTTTATTCAAGACAGGTGACCGGACTGACCCAGCCAATTATCGCCCCATCTCACTAACATCGATTCCATGTAAAATTTTCGAACACATAATACACAAACACATAATGAATCACCTTGACGCAAACAACATCCTTACTGACTCACAACACGGCTTTCGACCTAAACGCTCATGTGAATCACAACTCATTACTACATATCACAACATTACGAGGCTACTTGACCGACGTGACATTAAACAAGTTGACACTATTGTTTTAGATTTTGCCAAAGCCTTCGACAAAGTTCCGCACAAAAGACTGACATTAAAATTGAAGTACTACGGTATTTCACGACCTATTCTTCACTGGATCACTGCATTTCTTACTAACAGGACAACGTGTTCTTCTTGACGGATCTTCATCTGACACTGTCCCTGTTTCTTCGGGTGTCCTTCAAGGCATCATTCTAGGCCCCCTTCTTTTCCTTCTGTACATTAACGATCTTCCACTGTCAACACCTAACTCTTCCACTAGACTATTTGCCAACGATAGTTTACTGTTTAGAGCAGTAAAGACTACTTACGACTGCAGACTACAACAAAACGACTTGGACGCCCTTGAGCTGTGGGAACGCACCTGGCAGATGCACTTCCAACCAGACAAATGCAAACTTTTAAGATTCACCAGAGCGCACAACCCAATCCATCACACTTACACTCTCCATAAGTCAGATTTAGAATCAGTTCACACACACAAATACCTTGGTATCCATCTCTCAACTAACTTGAAATTCAACACCCACATAGACCATATCAGTGCCACAGCCAACAGAACAATGGTGTTCCTGAGGAGGAATTTACATAACTGCACACCTGACATTAAACACATACCTTATGACACACTTGTGAGACCAACACTGGAATACTGCTCCACAGTGTGGGATCCTTACACACACAGAAACACTGACAGGTTAGAACAAATCAACACCAAGGCGGCAAGGTTCATTACAAACAATTACACTCGAATCAAACAACAGATAAACATGGAACCTCTTCACATACGTTACCGTTACCGTTACCGTTGATGAGGTTTCAGGCCCTGCTACTCCGCCGCTGCTGCAGCGCTCTACAAGGGCCATCAACAATTTCAACGTTAGCCTCAATAATAGTCTTCGATGCACTTATTCTCAAACATTGTAGTGAGTGAGTGAGTGAGTGTCCTAATTTCTTTTACGAATAATATCACATATAACAACTAGTTCAGGGTAAAGATTCGTATTAGGTCCGTGCAAGTATCTCATAATCTACTTTATGAAACATCACTATCTCTTCATATTTCTTTTCTACAAACCTTCAACAGTCATGGAAACGCTTTGAAAATCCAATTCAAGGACTTTTTTTTTACTCTTGTAAATAGGGGATAATGTTTACGAAGGGAGGTGACCAAAATAAAAAGACAGAAAGTGACAAGGAGAAAGCCGATGAGTTGGGAGAATTTTTTTCATCAGTATTTACAATTGAACCACCAGGAGCAGTGCCAAAATTGGAAGTGAGACAAACCCCACAGTTGTCAACTATGGAGATATCAAGGAATGATGTACTAAAAACATTGAAAAAGTTAGAGAGAAATAAATCCCCCGGACCAGATGGACTACACCCTAGGGTTATATTGGAGGTTGCTGACGTGCTTGTGGAACCATTATGGATTATCTTCACAAATTCCATGAAAATGCGTCAAGTTCCCTGGGAGTGGAAAACTGCTAATATTACAGCAATATTTAAGAAAGGGGATAAGAGTGATCCAAGCAATTACAGACCTGTGAGTCTTACTAGTGTATTAAGTAAGGCTATGGAAACCATCGTGAGGGAAAACATTATGAAACACATGGAGAGTAATAAATTATTTAGCAAAAGACAGTATGGCTTCTTACCAGGGAGGTCTACCGTACTACAGCTGATTCAAGTGTTGGATATGTGGACCGAGTCTGTTGATAAAGGATGTGCAGTGGATGTGGCTTATTGTGATTTAAGGAAAGCCTTCGATACAGTCCCCCATAGACGGTTGCTTGAAAAACTCAGGAGTTATAATATTACTGGAGAACTACTTGACTGGATGAAATCATTTTTGTGTGGTAGGAAACAACGGGTCATTGTGAATGGGGAGAGGTCAGAAATGAAAGAAGTTATAAGTGGCGTGCCTCAGGGATCAGTTTTGGGTCCACTCTTGTTCGTGATATATGTGAATGACCTGGTAGAAGAAATCCATAACAGCAGTGTATTTTTGTACGCAGATGACACCAAATTGTTTAAGGAAATTAAGAATAAGGAAGACTGTGAGGCATTGCAAGAAGACTTACTGAGAATGGAAAGTTGGTCTAAGAAATGGTTGTTAAGGTTTCACCCCCAAAAGTGTTGTGTCATGAGAATCGGAAGTGCTCAGGAAGAGAGTTTTATATACAAAATGGAAGAAGAATTACGGGAGGTTAAACATGAAAAGGATTTAGGAGTAATAATTGACAATAATTTGAGTTTTGATGAACACCTGGCTGAAAAAGTAAACAAGGCAAACAAGATTGTGGGAATTATTAGGAGAACATTTATAACTTTGGATGAGTCAAAGTTCAAGGCCTTGTTTACTGCAATGGTACGCCCTCACCTTGAATACGCAAATCAAGTATGGTGCCCTTTTAAAAAGAAAGACATCGAAACTATTGAAAATGTCCAGAGAAGAGCCACCAAACAAATCCCAACACTTAAGAACATGACATATGAGGAAAGACTGATTAAACTTGATTTACCAACACTGGCATATAGAAGAGTACGAGGAGATATGATTGAAACTTACAAAATATTAAGCAGAATATATGATGGAGAAGTATGTGGGGACTTATTTACCATGAGTGTAGATGCAGGAACAAGAGGACACAGTAAAAAGTTGTACAAGAGCAGGTCAAGGTTGGACAAGAGGAAATATGCTTTCTGTAACAGAGTGGTAAATACTTGGAATAGTCTGCCGGAAGAAGTGGTGAATGCAGAGTCTGTTATAAGTTTTGAAAAGAAACTGGATAAAATATGGAAAGGACAAAGTATAAAATACGATTACAGAGCAAGTATTGAAGCTGGCCAGCGCGTCCGGCACCCAGACCAGGATATAGTAAGTTTGGAACTGGAGTCACAGGCCTGAAGGGGCCTCTTCCAGAAGTCATCTGTGAGTATCTGTGAGTATAAAGCGCATCGCCCTGGTGCTGGCTGTGGCGACGCTGCAGCTGCCGCAGCCGCAAAATAGCTCGCAGAGGGCTTAGGGTCGGGGAGCATATATAAACTACTCCAACCAAACTTTATGACCTACTAACGGGGGGGGCTGCGCCCCCCTGGACCCCCCCCACATGTATATGTGACATTTCAGCGAGGAGGTATTTCTCGCAACACCGGCTGCAGCGCCGCCGCGGCCAGCACCAGAGGAGGCGACGTTTTCGTAAACATTATCCCCTATTTTCAAAAGTAAAAAAAAAAGTCCTTCAATTGGATTTTCAAAGCGTTTCCATGACTGTTGAAGGTTTGTAGAAAAGATATATGAAGAGATACTGATGTTTCTTAAGGTAGGTAACAAGATACTGGCACGGACCTAAAACGAATCTTAACCCTAGTTCAGTGTTCATGTCCACTATTTTCATTATAGTATCACAATTAAATATTCAACAATTATTACCAGCACACTGAACATTCATCACATACAATTTATCTTTGAGTACAGACACTAATTAATAGCCATGATCGGTCATGTTACGAATTCTCTCAATTTCAGTCTGGAGAACTACACAACACTGGTCATTCGCTGAGTGGCTGATTTCAGGCTTCTTGTATCTCACACAATTTATGCATTTCTTCTCAGCCATGGTGCACTCCTGTGATTTATGATTGCCAGCGCATTTGAAACAATTTGGGGCGTCTCCATTGGTCTTGGCAGTACAGTTGGCCTCAAGATGGCCATATCTCTGACAGTGATAGCATATAATTGCATGGTATCTGTCTCTCACTGTGTATATTCCCCATTCTAATTTTAGCTTGTCGTGATTCTTGTGAATCAGCTCTCTTACAGTTGGGTCACACCTCAAAATGTAGTGCATCGTGCCGCCAGCCGCAGGCTTGCTAAAAACCAGCTCAATCTTATCCTCAACACCCCCAATGGCGTGTAAGAACTCATTGCGGTCTAAGATGGTCTCCTTTATTTTTTCCTAGGTCTCCTCTTTATGCACATTGCATATCATGATCTTTGGTTTCATCTTTCCAACACTCTTGGTATTAATTTGCTCAACAGACTCCAGTTTTTGAGCAGCCTCATCCCTTGTGTTCTCATTATCAAAGTTCATGACAATGTTACCTCTATTTGTAAATCTTGAATCAGTTATTTGAATACCATTCAATGTCTGGGAGACTTCATCCTTCATGTCTGTTGCCTTCTTTTCCTGTGTAGAGGCCTTGACAACAAGTAAATTCTTCTTAACTTTCCTCTTACGTTTGGTGACCTCAGCCCAAGTTGCATCTGCTGACTCCACATGTGCATGCTCGGCTCACTGCAAAACGTCCGCCACATCTTGCGCCACCTCAACCAACTCCTCCTTCACACTGACTGCTCGTAACTCAACTTCTTGTTTCACTTCTAATATTTCCTTAGATAATTCCAGCTTGAATGCTTCCATTTTTTTCCACAATTTTGGTAGCCAGAGATGCTTTATGAAGGCATGGGTTGCAAATCCAATTTATTTTAGGTATATTCTCCGACTTAATTCCAGACAGATGAGCACATTTCCAATGACACCACTTAGGGCACAGACAGCACCCTATCCACCTATCGCCTGTGGGATCCGCACAAACATAACAGAACTCCCCCAAGTTCTTGGTTCGGCCAGCCATATCGACTCAGCATCCACCCCGTGCGAAGGCTCACCACCCACTCACATACGCAGACAAGCACACAGACTTACACTTATGTACAAGATCACAAACACTCACATTGACCCACACACATACCTACACGACGCAAACA
>NW_026111563.1:342500-390000 GCF_024679095.1 Eriocheir sinensis | reverse complement strand
TGACAATGTGTTCTTCAGATTGACCAGCAGATAACCAACGCCGATTTATCCTTCCTGCACTCATACAGTATATCAATAATTAAGTTTTTAGCAATAAGTCTAATTTAATACCGTTACATAAGTGGATACAATATATATTTTTGGCCATAAATTGATTGAGTAGGAGAGTTGAGTACGATAACCCGATCAGCTGACAGAGTGATGGGAGCCCACAGTGACCCCCGCTGCCTGCTGAGTGCCTGCTGCCGAGTGCCTGCTGCTGTGTGGCATGGACGGAGGAAGTAACTAGCAGCAGGAAGCACTAGGGACGTCTCAAGAAACCTTAATAACAGGTGGCTAAGGTGTCCGCTGACCTGACCCTGCCGAGTGGTGGAGTGACTGGCCGTGATGGACAGTGCTGGTGTGTGGGGTGCCAAGGCGGGCCATGTTGTGGTATTTACTGACTTAGCCCTTCATGTGGTGGTGGTGGTGGCCAGGGTCTGGTGTTGCCCGGCCCGGTGTGGTGTTTCTGGCCGTCCGTTTTGCTTACAAGCGGATTGCTATGAACACGTACGCAGCAGCTGGTCGGGTGAGACAGTTTTGTTTTCTTTTTTGGAAATATCTAGATGCTATTTCCCACTGATGGATCCCAGCATGTTTATTGGTCCTTCACTTCACCTGTTACAATAGTCCTATGAAAGAATACCCTGCCATCCCGTGCTGGAAAAACTGGCCTGTGTAGACAGTCTCCCTTAGCACAGCCAGGCACACCCAGCCGTACCTGTTCATAGCAATCCGCTGCTTGGTTTGTCAACAGACGGCCAGACGCAGAGAACACCGGCACTGGCGGCTCATTTGGCACTGCCCTCAGGAAAGTATCAAGACTTTTTTATCCTCTGAGTGATTCTTTATTTGTCAACCTTATTCCATAAAAGCCTCCAATTGTTATGGTGCGGGCATTGCCTCCCTCCCCTGGACCATCTTGGACTTGATGAAGACTAATACACGAGCTACACAAGAATTGTTTTTACCAATAAGACTTGCCAGTAACTTACCAATAGTAAACTCTGGCGTAACTGTATACCCCTAAGGGAGCCGTGTTACAGGTAGACAAGTGTAATAGAAAAAACATAGATGGCGACTCACCAGTAGGTATGTTGTATGCCACAGTATGCCGCAGCTGGCCACCCTATCCAGTATACACAAACTAAAGAGGCCTCCTAGTAAGATATAGACTTAAGTTAATGGGCTGCTGGTGTGCTGGCCGGTGACTCAGACTATGCTGCTGGTGTGCAGTATGACGAAGACGGGGCGTGGATGGTGTGGTGACGCGAGCAGCGAGAGCGGTGTGTTTATCACTTATGGTGGTCAGTGGATAACTAACCCGTGTGGGTATCGGGCGCCTCCCTTCTCAACTTTTACTTACATGCAGAACCCACCGCGTCAAACCCGTTTCACCCTTTATTGACTTATGATACTTGACTAACCACTATTGCCAATTCCCTTCTTACTGTTATAATATACGAATTACGGTCATTTCGCCCACATGCCAATTCGCCCACATACCAATTCGCCCACAAGTCAATTCGCCCACATATAAGAGTCAATTTGCACATATAATTAAAAAAGAAATAATTATTAAAAAACATCAACATATATGCTACATATATGCAAGATTAAAAAAGTAATGACAAAGATTTAAAAAAAAGAAACTTTGATTTAATAAACAGCTACGTACATGCAAGATTCAGCTGCGGACTGGGCCATTAGTTTCTCAGTCATTTTGGCATTACTTTACGGTCTAATAAAGTGGATTTATTACTTTTATTAAGAGGTTCCAATTTCACACGTGGGGGTAATGCTTCCAATGGGATATTAGTAATAGAAAAGATAAGCTACGTACATGCAAGATTCAGCTGCGGACTGGGCCATTGAGATGAGCACACGCTTTCAGCAACTGATATGCAGATCTCTCACCCCTCACGTGCTCATCCCAAAGAGTGAATATTTTACCCTGTAAGTCTCTATATTTTTTCAATTGGATCCTTCGTAGCTTTTTTTCGGATACTAGCCTTTTGTAGATAGATGTCAATTTAGCCTCTTTGTGGAGAAGGCTTACGAGGAGGTAAAACTGGAGGTTACATCTACCTGCAGCACGTTTGTTGAGTCGATTGTGCCAGCCTTCAATGTCATTATTGGTACGGACAGACTGATTGAAAATACTCCAGCTAGAAGTTGGCCATAAGGAGTTGTGGATCCATGTTCTTGAAATATACTGCATTATCGTTCGTAACTGGGCTGTGGTAGCTTGGCGAGAGAGACGTTCAAACATGGGATCTATATCTGCCTCAGGCAGAAATGGAAGGGCCATCACTTTCCGCAAGTATTTGTACGTCCCGTCATCATGTGTGTAGGCATGCTGGAGACCAACCTCTTGAACCTACGTATGTATTTCAAAACAAAGAAATTAGACATTGTAGTGTACAAAAGAAAAAAAATCTGGTCACATTATGGTGATACAATTTGTTTAAAAACTACTATTCGACAGGAATATATAAAAAAATCTGTAGGCAATTAGCTAAATTGACTAACCTTTCTCCATATAGCTTGCGTCCAGTGGTATACGCATCCCTTGACCTTGGCGTTAGGCAAAACCTCAGGCAAGACTTTACACATTGCTTTCTCATAGTCGATTGTTATGTGTTGAACAGAAGGCTCATTTGGTGGTCTAGCTAAAACTTCGTGGAAAACTTTTCGGTAGTCACTCTTTTTTCTCCCAGACATAATGACTAACAGTGAGGGGACTTGTTTTGCATGGTCCTCTGTCCTCACAAAAGCGTTGACTGTCATCAACTGTGTAAAAGGGTGCCTGCATAGCTTAAACGTGCTATCAGTATACCATGACTGCCTTCGTTAGATGTTCTATTTGTTTTCTCGTTGCGAAGATCAAATGGCATCGTTCACGAACTGATATGTCACCTATAAGAAAGTCGTCAGGAATGTGATTTACATCTAGTTCAAATTTCAGGTTTTTTGGCTCTGTCGGTCTTAACATTTGTCTTTGTCTGTTTGCTATTCTTGCCAAGTGCTCTGGCTTAGGCAAACTAGGGCAGGGTGCATTTCCCATCTCTTTTAGCAGAACATCATCCACTATAGCAGACGCTGGCTTAAATAGATCTTGTGCTGCCAGTTTCTTTACCTGTAATGTTACTTTAGTGGCGGTATCAGAGCCAGTTGATGGTGAATGGTTGTGCAACAAGTTGTTCTTGACAAATTTTCCATTTCTCTGTTACTAGTGCCTTGCATGGGTTTCTTTTAGGACGGACAGTACACTGCCAGTAAGTTACATTCGATCGCTGCATTTTTTTGTTGTAAGTGTACCCATGACTGTCAACGAGCTTGTCTCTACCATGCTGTGTGTCCTTCTCAAAGAGCTGGAATGTAATTTCACTTTCTGGCTGCAGTTCATTATTTTGTATGGCTGGGTCGTCAAGTGATTCCTCTAGTTCCATTGGCAAGTCAGGTGGGTCATCAATTGAAGACCCTTGTTCAACTGCAGGGATGTGTGGTTCGTGTTGCATTGCAGGGGTGGCTGGGTCGTCCACTGGATGGGACGTTGGTTTGTGTTGCATTGCAGGGGTGGCTGGGTCGTCCACTGGATGGGACATTGGTTTGTGTTGCATTGCAGGGGTGGCTGGGTTGTCCACTGGATGGGACATTGGTTTGTGTTGCATTGCAGGGGTGGCTGGGTTGTCCACTGGATGGGACATTGGTTCGTGTTGCATTGCAGGGGTGGCTGGGTTGTCCACTGGATGGGACATTGGTTTGTGTTGCATTGCAGGGGTGGCTGGGTTGTCCACTGGATGGGACATTGGTTTGTGTTGCATTGCAGGGGTGGCTGGGTTGTCCACTGGATGGGACATTGGTTCGTGTTGCATTGCAGGGGTGGCTGGGTCGTCCACTGGATGGGATGTTGGTTCGTGTTGCATTGCAGGGGTGGCTGGGTCGTCCACTGGATGGGATGTTGGTTCGTGTTGCATTGCAGGGGTGGCTGGGTCGTCTACTGGATGGGATGTTGGTTCGTGTTCCATTGCAGGGGTGGCTGGGTCGTCCACTGGATGGGATGTTGGTTCGTGTTGCATTGCAGGGGTGGCTGGGTCGTCCACTGGATGGGACGTTGGTTCGTGTTGCATTGCAGGGGTGGCTGGGTCGTCCACTGGATGGGACGTTGGTTCGTGTTCCAATGCAGGGGTGGCTGGGTCGTCCACTGGATGGGACGTTGGTTTGTCAGTGTAGGTGCAAGTATTACAATTCCAATCAATGTAAGTACTGGATTTCACAGCTGTCCAGTAATCAGCACGAGATATACCAGTATTACATTTCCTGTGTTGCCACCTCCCACACATGTCGCACTGTAGACCTTCTTGCCTTGTCCTTACAGGTACGAGGCACTGAATGCACTCGTCTGTGCAGTCTACCATCTTGCCAGGAACTGTTTTAATTCTATGATCATGGCCAATTACAAAACATAGGTAATGAACCACCAAACCAGTCAGGTAAATTAACCGAACCAATGAACCATAAACACACACACACACACACACTCTCTCTCTCTCTCTCTCTCTCTCTCTCTCTCTCTCTAGTAGTAGTAGTAGTACTTGGGGTAGTAGTAGTAGTAGTTGTTCCCACAATGTGGGCGAAATGACTTAACAGTGTGGGCGAAATGACTCCACAGTGTGGGCGAAATGACTCCATAGTGTGGCGAAATGGCATGTGGGCGAAATGACCGGATACCTTATATACAATATGTACAACCTATCATACCTATACGATTATGCACGTATAGTTATGATATACTCCCCCCCCAAAGGGAAGAGGTTAGATTCTACGTTCTTGAGCCAAGGCTCGCCACAACTGAGAGGACTGAAGGGCAGAGGGACGAGTCGTACGTAACTTAACCCGCTACCGGCTATGTCCATCTGGCCCGTTCCGGGGCATGTCAATGACGCATCAACCTGCTCGAGCGAACTGACCTCACCCACATCAATCTCTAGTGGATAAAGGGTCTTAATTGAACGGATGGTTGTTCCCTTATCAGTTTGTTCTTCGACTACCCGGCAAAATGGATCTTTACCTCTCAATAATTTGGTGACCTTACCCAGACGCCAAAACAATCATGGGCCTTCATCATGCATGAGTACCACGTTTCCGACGCTGGGCCATACATTACCCGATCTGGCCAATCTATTCTTGTTAGATTCTCTTAAAGACAATAAATACTCACTTGCCCATCGTTTCCATAATTCGTTAGACAACTTAGAAACATATTGCATACGCCGGGTCACATGAGTATTGTCAAACAAGGTTGGGTCATTAAGCTCCTCTTCATCAACTACATGTCCAGGAAATGGTTTCAATTGACGTCCATATAACAACTGAGAAGGAGCTATGGGTATGGGTTTATCCAAGTCCCCACTGACGTAACCTTAAGGCCGGTCATTCACTGCGGCCTCTAACTCTAGTAGAACTGTATTCAATTCCTCTTTAGTTACTAAAGCTCTACCTAGTACTTTCTTCATGCCGGACTTTATGATGCCTATACATCTTTCCCAAATAGCTCCATACCAAGGTGCCCGTGCGGGAATAAATCGCCGTTCGCACTTCATTTCCGACAAGTTGGTGGTGACCTTATCATCCTTGATTAAATCCAACAAGACCTTGGACCCACTTTTGAAGGTAGAAGCGTTGTCACTTAACAGGAGTTGAGGAAAACCTTTTCTACTACAAAACCTCCTGAAGGCATGTATGAAGGAGTCACAAGACAGATTGTTCACCAATTCTAAATGTACAGCTTGAGTCACTGCACAGGTGAACAATACAATGTATATCTTGCTCAGTACGTTCCTTTCATCTTTGATGTTAATGGCACCTGTATAATCTATACCTGTTACTTGGAATGGTGCTAAGTGTTGAACTCTAATATCAGGTAGGGGAGGATCAGGCACTTCGGCATACCTTTTACCTTGTAACTTCTTGCATATCATGCATTTACTCTGAACCCCCTTTACCACCTGTCTCATTTTAGGGATCCAGTATTTATGCCTTAAATAAGCCATTACGAATCCAACTCCATAATGCTGACACATCCTATGAGTGTATTCTACCAGCATCTCTGTCACTTTATGTTTTCTAGGAAGAAGAATTGGGTTCTTCGTCTGCTCGCTAACTAGAGCTCTCTGTAATCTACTCCTACACCTTATTACATCTCCCCCTTTGTACAAACCCAACTGATACATCAAAGGTGTAGGTTTCTGTTTATCCTTACTGTCTAGTTGCTTGTACTCTACAGGAAATACTTCTTCTTGCACCAAGGCTGCTACTTTCATTTCTGCTACTCTGAGTTCATTTACATTTAAATATGAGGTAGTTACATTACTTACTTTCTTACATTTAGTTACAAACCTGAGAATCCACGCCATGACCCTAACTAGTCTACCGAAATTGCTAAACCTCTCCCAATTAAGTAGAGTCGGCTCAACTTCTTTCTCGGAGGGCGCTATACCTGCAGACACGACCACCTGTTCACTTACTAAAACATCTGAGATCCTAGCTGATACTGGCCAAGAATCCCTGTGAGGCAACCATTGGGGCCTTTCCACCACAACGATGACTGAACTAAGGCTGTCGCAGTAATACCTCTAGTAAGCAGGTCACTAGGATTATCCCCAGTAATGAAGTAATGTAACCGAGCTTCTGGGACCAACCCCTTAATCTCATCTACTCTATTTTGTACATAAGAAGTTAGTTCTTTACTACTGGAGAGCCAAGCTAAGGCGATCTGACTATCACACCATAAATGTGTCTCTTCTATAGTCAATTACTCTTTGTGCGCCTCTTTTACAAACTTAGCTAACCTGGCTGCTAACACTACAGCCGTCAACTCTAACTTAGGTACTGTCAGAGTTTTAATTGGGGCTACTTTAGCTTTGGCCATTACTAACTTACTATCACTGGGGAACTTTACTTGCAAACAACCCTGTACATCCTTATATAGACTCTTCCACTCTCTCTGCTTCTCTACTGGAATCTCTTCATCCCACCCACGCTGGATCTTCCATAGCTGTTGGACGAATAGCCTAGCCCTGATGGTAACAGGTAGAACTACACCTAGAGGGTCAAAGACACTTGCTGTTATACTTAATGCTTCTCTCTTTGTTAGCACCTCACCTTCATGGCTTTTGATCTGGATAGCTAACAGATCCCTTTCTGTTTCCCAGAACACTCCCAGGGTTTTGACTCTAGTTTGATCCACTGCTGCTGTACCCTTTGCTTTGAATTCCTTCTGCAGTGGTACAGAATTAGAAATCCACTCTCTTAGATAAAGATGAGCTTTAGCAAAGATCTCGTTAGCTAACTCACACTGTTCTTTCACTACACTATAGTTATTGCCTGTCCCCTGCAAGTAGTCAATGTACAGTCCTCTTTGCAGGTCTTTTATTCCCTGTTGTTCTTTAACGTTCTCTAAATGTCTCCGGATGGTGGCATTTAGAAGGAATTGGGAACATGTTGCCCCAAAAAGCACTACCTTGAACCTGTAAATGATGAAGTCACTATCGATGTTAAGAGGATCTTCAGGCCACAAGAACCTGGTACTATCCTGATCTTCCTCAGCTAGCTTCACCATCAAGTCGGCTTTTTCTGTGTCACTAACCCAGGCATACTTGTGTAGTCTGAACCTTAGTAAGATCTCAGTAAAGTCAGTTACTAAAGTGGGTCCCGTGAAGAGACAATCGTTCAAACTAAGATCTTGGGGACTGGTTTTTGCTGAATAGTCACACTCTTACTGGAGCGGTTACACTCTCTTTCTTCACTCCTTTATGAGGCAAGTAGTGACATGGATTACCACTTAATTCTGCAGTCTTAACCCTCTCAATAAATCCTCTCTTTTGCTCTTGTAGAACCTTGGAGTACTGGTCACAATATTCAGGATCTTTAATAAACTTTCTTTGTAACCCTCTAAGGTGGCCTAAGGCTAACTTTAAATTTGTAGGCAGCAGTTGTTTTTCTCATTCCAAGGTAAGTTTACAGCGTACCTATTTTCCTCGGAGGAATATTTTACTGTCTCTTCAAAGTGACACATCACCTCTTTAGATCTGTTACTCATATCATCTGACTTTATCCCCACGTGATCTAATTCCCAGAGAGCAGTTAAGTCTTTTAACTCTGGGCGTAGGGTCTCTACCTCCGGTTTGCCAAGGTGCATCTCAATTGGGTGTGTTGCCACTTTAAGGTTTGCCAAGGTGCATCTCAATTGGGTGTGTTGCCACTTTAAGTATGGTAACCACCTCTACATTAGCTCCACTATCAGGTGCATCATACTGACCACTTATGGCATAACCGTAGATGGTGGGCAGCAGAACTATGCCCTCCTATCGGACATATCCAGAATGCACTATATCATAATAGTGGTCTGCCCCGATTAGCAGGCTTATCCCACCACTGTCATCCATAAAGGGATCTGCCAATCTATAACCTTTACTTACCAACCATCCCTGTATACCATCCAGACCCACCAGACTGTTATAGGTAGGCAACTGATCTATTACAACCACATTTAAGGTTCTCTTTCTAGCCTTATGCTGGAATTTCAGTGCCACAACTTCATACTCTTTCCTTTCACTACTTCCTGTGAATCCCTGTAACTGTAACTGAACCTTTCCTATCACTAAATACTTAAACCTGTCCAAACAGGATCGGGATACAAATGATCTCTGTGAACACTGGTCTAATGAGGCTCGAGTTTTCAGGACCTTATTGACCTTGGGACACAAGGGTATCTGTATAGTTGGTAAAACTACTGTGGTCTTTCCTGACAATGATGTTCAGGTGGTAGAAGTCTCCTTGGACTCTTTACTCTCCGCTTTACCTGGCCTGTGGTCCTGTCTGTTAATAGGACACAGCACAGCATAATGTTTCTTATGGCAGGCAGCACATGGCCATACCTTAGGGTTACTACAACCTTTCTTGCCATGGTCTACGCTCAAGCAACCAGTACAGAGATGCAATTCCTTGGCTCTATTTATTTTGCCCATACCATCCTCATATCTATCACATTTGTACCAAAGGTGCTTAGGATTATTACACAACCTACACGTCTTAGGGTTGTTTGCAGCGGGGTTCGGTTTACTGTATCTCCCTCTGTTTGTAGGGTAAGTCTTAGGGTTTCCTTGCTGGACTGAAAATGCTGCAGTGGCAACCGATTCTCTCTCATGAGTTGGTACATTGTCACTAGCTTCTAAGGTTTGCATTTCTCTTAAAAATGCTTCTGTGAATGGTCTAAGTCTAGCCACTGCTCTTTCAATTCACGACGGATGTTTTCCCCTTAGGGAGCTGGTAACTTCTGGGTTAAAATGGCAGTACAAATTTCAGATAAGGTGACCCCTGTAGTGTTGATGGACTTAATTGCCCACCCAAAGGCAGCATGGAAGCGTTTAAGTTCATTGATCTCATAAGCTGGAGCCACTAGGTTATAAAAACTGCTAATGTGTGCTGCTTTGATCTGATCTTCCCTTCTGTACGTGTCTTTTAATAATCGTACCGCAGGCTCATAACTGGCTCCCTCAATGCTAAACCCACTTATTAAAGTTAAAGGGTGCCCTTTCATCTGTCCTCTCAGGTAGGTAAACTTCTGTATATCTGTAAGTTCTTCTCTGTCATGTACTGTGCACTTAAATAATTCCCAAAATCCAGTCCAGGTTCTAGGATCGCCCTCGAAGGTAGTTAAGTTCAAGGTTGGTAACTTAATCTCTTTACGCTTAATTGCCTTGTTACCATCTTCGTGCCTTAATTTGGTTATTGCAATCTTCAATTTAGTTAGTTCATCCTCAACAGAGCCTTCATACTCGCTCTGTGGTAGCATTTCCTCTTCTATTCCTTCCTCATCATCCAAAAGTTCAAGTATTTGCCAGTCATAATCCTTCTTTTTCTCTAATGAGGCTGTTAAGGGCAGTCGGAGATAACAGAGTAACGCGTTCACCGTTCAGAGGACGCGAGTCCCGCAATACCCCGGTGCCTGCCATTTTCGGTTTTTCAGCCGCCGTCGAGTGGTTTAAACTACCCATGCGCTGTCCGAAAACACCCCACCTATCAACCTGGAATTATAGATTAGGGATTAGGATGGAGCCTGGGAAGAATGCATAAATGCAATAAACACTCGCACTTACCTGCTTCACTGCCTGCGCCATAACGACCCACAGGACCAAGCCTTGAAGAGGATCATCAGCCCCCCCCGGGAAAAAACCTAGTCCGAAAGCGGCGCGCGACCGAAAAAAAAAAAAAAAAAAAAAATCACCGCTGCAAACAAGTCATTTGTATTTAATCGTTACCGTTCAATATGTCTACACAAGAATTCAATAACTTGGTACAGGCAGACTTACTTATGGCTCTCAGTCTCTCTAATTTCTTAAGGTCTGCCATGTTGGTGGTGATTCTTGCTAAGTTACCATAAATAAAAGCACTATGTAGTAAATAAAAGTAATATGCTATCAACAAAAGCAATAAGTTAAGGGATGGTAATCACTGATGCTGGAAGGCAAAATAATTGTTAAAATTCAATAAAACTTGTTATAACTTTCAACTTACACTTAAACTTTCACCATGTTAATAGTAAATTTCTTTACTTCAATTACTTCACTTGAAATCCTTAAACCCTGTGCTGATACTTTACTTTAATTTCTCTTACTTTCATTATACTTTCTCTTTACTTTTTACTTTACTTTCTTTAACTTTACTCTTTACTTCTGAGTGCCCACTAAAACCACAAAGATAGACAAAATTAAATGTTAAGAACTATTGCCGTTTCATTTCTTTAAGTTTCCCTTTACTTTTTCTTTTACTTTTAGACACACACCGGCATATAAGATAACTAGTCCTTTAACCCCTGCAAGTCAACAGCCAAGCAAACTTCTGCCGGGGTGGGTGGTTAATGGCCCGGGTACTACGCAGGCTGATACGCACGCCAATCCCCATAACGAATCTCCCTCAGTGGTGCTTACCTTGGCCTTCCCTTAACTTACACAAAATTAGGTCAGCACTGATACGTGTATTGTACACCAAGAGACACGTAGGAATGAAAAAATATTGCGGCGATATCACCCGGCATGACCAACAACCCCCAATGAAACTCACTCGTTCGCTGCTAACGCCGGCGCACCATTCCACATAATTACCCAGGTATTTTCAGATACTTTACTTTACGGATCCTGGTCACGGCACCATCACTTTGTCGTAACTGTATACCCCTAAGGGAGGCGCCTCCCTTCTCAACTTTTACTAACACGCAGAACCCACCGCGTCGAACCCGTTTCACCCTTTAATGACTTATGATACTTGACTAACCACTATTGCCAATTCCATTCTTACCATTATTATAACAATATGTACAACCTATCATACCTGTACGATTATGCACGTATAGTTATGATAAACTCCACAACCTGTGATCTGCATCCTGTTGTGCACCTCCATGTTTTGTGCTGTCACGTTTGTTCTTGAATGTAGCATTGTTCTGGGAGTGACTTCCATACAAGGTGTGTTGAGTTTTGTTGTGTTTGTGGCCACCACTTTGTGTTGTGTTTGTGTGTGTTTGTCAGTGCTTTCAATGTGGCTCATTATTTTGAAGACTTATATCAAGTCCCCTCTCTCTCCCATCTTCCTATTTGTGATGTTTTGCATGAAGACATTTTGGTGCATGTGTGTTCCATCAGGGTGTTAATGTGATCCCATCCCTTGCAGGAGCTGGAGTGCTGGGTGAGGAGGTGCCTCTCCCTCATCGTGTTGAGTGCCCAGCTTGTACCATTCACCACTGACAGGGTTTGTGTGTTCCATCAGGGTGTTAATGTGATCCCATCCCTTGCAGGAGCTGGAGTGCTGGGTGAGGAGGTGCCTCTCCCTCATCGTGTTGAGTGCCCAGCTTGTACCGTTCACCACTGACAGGGTTTCAGGCACCGCTGAGTGCTCCGCAGGGTCATCAACAATTATGATGTCGGCCTAAAAAATAATCTTCAATGCACTTATTGGCAACATCGTATTGAGTGAGTGAGTCTTGATTGCTTTCATGAATAGCCTAGTGATGTCCTTTTAATAAACTTGCTATCATTACAGTCACTTGGCCGTGTTGAGGTTCGTACTAACATCAGTATCTTTCCTTTTTATAGCATCACAAGCACCCATTGTTTCATTTTTCTTTATTTGATATTTTCATGCATAGTAGTCTTCCAATGCATCACTCTGACTACCTGCTACAGTGGACTGATGATCCACTAAGGCCAGGCCACGAACCTTACTGCTGGAACCATTATTTTTACTGTTTGACTGATTCTCATTACCTACAGACTACCAGCTAATTCATTGTAACAGTTAGGCAGAGTCATAGCTGGGCGTTATCGCGATAAGTTATTGCGATACTTTATTGCTGATAACAAAATTGGGTTATCGGCCATCCACTACTTATTTAAATATATATTGGTATCTTCGTTACTTTCATAACCAAACTAGTGATAATTGCTACTTTTTTCCGCCTTTCAGAAAAAAACGTCGTCTCCTCCCTACACGTGGCCCGGGCGCCCGGTGTTGTGTGAAAAAACTTCGGGGTATGAAATATCTTCGGTGAAGAGATTTCATACTTAGATCATCAACATTAAAACACTAGGTTATTTTTTTATGTTACTCAAAAATCAATATATCAAAGAAAAATCATTTAACTTTGCCCAAAAAATGATTATTCACTGCCTCAAATTTGATATTCCATATTCGTTTGTGAGCATGCCATGGTATTGAAGGCACCCGGTGTTGTGTTATTTGGTGTCCCATCTTCAAAAGCTGGCGCTTTTGTTTACAAACACTGGTCTCTCATGAACTGCACATGTTCAGACCAGTAAGTGTAGCCCTGTACAGTCTCAAAGCTTTTTAACACATTAGAGTAGTTGCTGGAAGGCTGAATCAGACACACAGTACCACCATCCTCGCTGTTTCTAGAACGACACTCTGTACATATAAATACAACTCGTACAGAGTGTCGTTCTAGAAACAGCGGGGATGGTGGTAGTGGTACTGTATGTCTGATTCAGCCTTCCAGCAACTCTTAATTACGGTTGAAAAGCTTTGTGAGACTGTACAGGTCTACGCTTGCTGGTCTGAGCATGCGCAGTTCACGAGAGACCAGTGTTTGTAAACAAAAGCGTTGACGGTGGGGACGCCAAATAACACAACGCCGGTTCAGGCTTTTCTAGTATTACCGTCCATATGTACGTGTCAACGTGTGGTCTTCAGGTTTTGTAAGTTTTCTAAAATATAGATAATGAAAATTTTAATTCATCTATGTTTTTCTATCTGAAATATCAATATAGTATCGTTTTCGCCTATCAGACTTATCGCTAGCTAGTATCGGAATTGTGGATTTATATCGGGTATCGATTATCGGTTATCGCCTATATTTGTGTCTCCAGTTAACGAATATCGGTTATCACCGATAAGGTTTTTCATTATCAGTTATCGGTTATCGGGAATAAGGTTTTCTGTTATCGTGCCCAGCTATGGGCAGAGTAATATACTATCATGGAAAAAGCTGCCAAGATTAGATACGTAGATACAGCAAATCTTGCTGGTGACAGTACTCACTGATGTGCTGCACCCACAGACTTCACTTGTGTGGCTCTGACATCAAGCAGGAGAAGTTCATCATGCTGCCCACAGGAAGGGCTTCACCGGAGACACCACCAGCCAGGCGGTGAGTGATGCTGCTTGTTGGAATGGGGTCCTAGTAGTAGTAGACATAGCTGGGCACGATGACAGAAAACCTTATTCTCGATAACCAATAACTGATAATGGAAAACCTTATTGGTGATAACGGATATTCGTTAACCGGAGACAGAAATATAGGCGATAACCGATAACCGATATAAATCCACAATTCCGATACTAGCTAGCGATAAGTCCAATAGGCGAAAACGATACTATATTGATATTTCCAATGAAAAACATAGATGAATTCAAATTTTCATTATCTGTATTTTAGAAAACTTACAAAACCTGAAAACCACATGTTGACACGTACATATGGATGGTAATACTAGAAATGCCTGAACCAGTGTTGTGTTATTTGGCGTCCCCACCGTCAAAAGCTGGCGCTTTTGTTTACAAACACTGGTCTCTCGTGAACTGCGCATGCTCAGACCAGCAAGCGTAGACCTGTACAGTCTCACAAAGCTTTTTAACCATAATTAAGAGTTGCTAGAAGGCTGAATCAGACATACAGTACCACTACCACCATCCCCGCTGTTTCTAGAACGACACTCTGTACAAGTTGTATTTATATGTACAGAGTGTCATTCTAGAAACAGCGAGGATGGTGGCACTGTATGTCTGATTCAGCCTTCTAGCAACTCTTAATGTGTAAAAAAGCTTTGTGAGACTGTACAGGGCTACGCTTACTGGTCTGAACATGCGTAGTTCACGAGAGACCAGTGTTTGCAAACAAAAGCGCCAGCTTTTGACGATGGGACACAAAATAACACAACACCAGGTGCCTTCAATACCATGGCATGCTCACAAACAAATATGGAACATCAAATTTGAGGCAGTGAATAATAATTTTTGGGGCAAAGTTAATTGATTTCTCTTTGATATATTGATTTTTTGAGTCTAACAAAAAAAATAACCTTATGTTTTAACGTTGATAATCTAAGTATGAAATCTCTTCACCGAAGATGTTTCATACCCCGAAGTTTTTTCATACAACACCGGGCGCCCGGGCCACGTGTAGGGAGGAGACGTTTTTTTTTCTGAAAGGCGGGAAAAAGTAGCGATTATCGCTAGTTTGGTTACAAAAGTAACGAAGATACTGATATATATTCACATAAGTAGCGGGTGGCCGATAACCCGATTTTGTTATCTGCGATAAAGTATCGCGATAATGCCCAGCTATGGTAGTAGTAGTAGTAGTAGCAGTAGTGGTAGTAGATATAACTCTTCCTTTACTGTTAAAAATGAATGAATACTACAACTACTACTACTGTTACCAATGCTACTTCTCCTCCTCCTCCTCCTTTTCCTTTTCTTCCTCCATTTCTACCTTATCATTTTCCACTTCCTCCTCCTCTGCCACCTCCTCCTTTTCTTCCTCTCCCTACTTTTCCTCCTCTGCTTTCTTCATTTTCTCCTCTTCCTTTTACTACTCTGCCTCCTCCTCCTCCTCCTTATTTCCTCTCCTTCTTTTCCTCTTCCTACCCTCTTCATCTTCCTTTTATTACCTCTCTTCCAAAACCTCCTTCATTTCTCCTCCTCCTCCTCCTCCTACCACAGCATCCATACAATTCCTCCCCTCTTCCTCCCTCAGGACATCAACATGAAGGCACCAGGGTCACCGCACACCAGCGTGACGCTCCCTGGCGGATCCAGCAGATACAAGACAACTTCCTCCAGCTGGCCAGGAGTGCTGAGGCCTCCTTCAGGTAATGCTCGGCTTCTCTTCCTCCTTCCTTTCTTCCTTCCTTCCTTCCTTCTCCTTTGTTGTAAAAAATATATATATAAAAGATAAAATTCCCTCATATATAAAACACACCATATGCTTCTCTTCCTCCTTCCTTCCTTCCTTCCTTCCTTCCTTCCTTCCTTGCTTCCTTCCTTCCTTCCTTCCTTTCTTCTCCTTTGTTGTAAAAAAATATATATAAAAGATAAAATTCCCTCATATTTAAAACACACCATGCTTCTCTTCCTCCTTCCTTCCTTCCTTCCTTCCTTCCTTCCTTCTCCTTTGTTGTAAAAAAATATATATAAAAGATAAAATTCCCTCATATATAAAACACACCATATGCTTCTCTTCCTCCTTCCTTCCTTCCTTCCTTCCTTCCTTCTCCTTTGTTGTAAAAAATATATATATAAAAGATAAAATCCCCTCATATATAAAACACACCATATGCTTCTCTTCCTCCTTCCTTCCTTCTTTCCTTCTTTCCTTCCTTCCTTCCTTCCTTCCTTCCTTCCTTCCTTCCTTCCTTCTCCTTTGTTGTAAAAAGATATATAAAAGATAAAATTCCCTCATATATAAAACACACCATATGCTTCTCTTCTTCCTTCCTTCCTTCCTTCCTTCCTTGCTTCCTTCCTTCCTTTCTTCCTTCCTTCCTTCCTTCCTTCCTTGATTCCTTCCTTCCTTCTCCTTTGTTGTAAAAAACTATATATAAAAGATAAAATTCTCATATATAAAACACACCATATGCTTCACTTCCTCCTTCCTTCCTTGCTTCCTTCCTTCCTTCCTTGATTCCTTCCTTCCTTCTCCTTTGTTGTAAAAAAATATATATAAAAGATAAAATTCCCTCATATATAAAACACACCATATGCTTCTCTTCCTCCTTCCTTCCTTGCTTCCTTCCTTCCTTCCTTCCTTCCTTGATTCCTTCCTTCCTTCTCCTTTGTTGTAAAAAAATATATATAAAAGATAAAATTCCCTCATATATAAAACACACCATATGCTTCTCTTCCTCCTTCCTTCCTTGCTTCCTTCCTTCCTTCCTTCCTTCCTTCCTTCCTTGCTTCCTTCCTTCCTTCTCCTTTGTTGTAAAAAACTATATATAAAAGATAAAATTCCCTCATATATAAAACACACCATATGCTTCTCTTCCTCCTTGCTTCCTTCCTTCCTTGCTTCCTTCCTTCCTTTCTTCCTTCCTTCCTTCCTTCCTTCCTTCCTTCCTTCCTTCTCCTTTGTTGTAAAAAACTATATATAAAAGATAAAATTCCCTCATATATAAAACACACCATATGCTTCTCTTCCTCCTTCCTTCCTTCCTTCCTTGCTTCCTTCCTTCCTTCTCCTTTGTTGTAAAAAACTATATATAAAAGATAAAATTCCCTCATATATAAAACACACCCATAGACTTCACAATCTCTTGACGGGGGAAAGGTCGGGCAGGGGGCCGATTTTCAAAATTTAAAATTTAAATATTTTCAAAACCAAAGCAGCTAGCGACCTGAAACTAAAACAGGCACCTCCCTTAGGCATATATGAGTCTCCATGAGCAGCGGTATCAAAAATTCAAAGTCGTTCCCTAATAAAATCCCGATTAATTGTTTTTATATAAGTATAACAAAACTTAAACAGGCTATAAAATCCTCAGATTTTACGCTAGATGCACAAACATCACCAAATGCAGAGATAATCACTTATATTTTCAGAATCAATAGCAATATTTACCATATCTTATAAGTTTTTGCCCGAAATAGCTACTTAATTTATTTTTATTTAGTGCAATTTTTTACGTAAGTTTTTAACATCTAATAAATCACTTAATTTTCACATTAGAAACTTAATACTTGAGGAAAGCATGCAAAAACATCTTAATTTTACTCAACAAAAGCAAAATATTCATTTTTCTATATACAATCACAACTTATTTTGGTTGAATTCGATGTCACTATTGCCGCAGCACGTCTTGCCGGCTATCTGGCCCTCGTCCTGAACAATCACTTTAGCCTTTTGGCCTATGACTTGTGGGCCCTGGTCAGTGTCCTGGACTTGTACACGTCCCTGTTCCTCGCCGTCTCCTTCCTGCCCTCCTCGATACTGCTCCTCTTCCTGCCGGTCGGCTGCTTCAAGGCCTTGTTCTTCCTCGCTTCTGAGGTCACGTCCTTGGAGAAATTAGCACCGAAACAGTTGAAGAGGGACCTGCTGATGTGCGGCAAGATGGTGTTGGCCAGGTTGTGCCCTCCTGGCACCTGTACCCCTGCAAGGTCGGGTCTGAGGCCGCCAGGAACTCCAGGAGGTGCCTGAACCCGTCCCTGTGGCGCATGGCAAGGGAGAGGAACCTCAACCTGCGCTCCTTCTTGTCCTCCCTGCACATCAGGGAGTCCCACAGCGACATCCCGAAGGACGCCATGTGGGCCAATTGGGAGAGATGGCCGCTTCAGGACCGCCCGGCCCGTCTCCAGCTCTCCCCTGTCGACCAGCTCGACCAGGGCGTCGAACATCACAGAGGGCGGGTCGCCCCTCGAGCTCCACGGTAATCTTCATCTCCTCCTGCTGGGCAAGCTCCTGCTTGCAGCACTCGGCCACAGAGGAGTTGGCCTGGACCTTCCTGGCCAGGTAGCCGGCGTAGTTGCCGACCGCGGCGAGGAGCAACTCGTCCGTCGGCGGGTCCGGCTGGTCGTCGTCCAGCTCCCTGGCAAGCTGGGCCAAGATCACCTCGTCGTCCTCCTTCTCCTCTGCCTTGGCCCGGTCCAGGTCGGCCTGCACGTCCCCGGGGAAGAACCCGACGAGCTTCAGCAAATGCAGGCGCTGGGCCAACCTGTTGCTCACCATGAAGTTCTGCACGCTCGTCCAGTTGTGGGGAAGGGTACAGAGACGATGAATAACTGTAGGTCCTTTACTTGGAGAGTAAACAGAGGCAGGACAGCGATAATCCTTTACAGAGGGGAAGTGCCCAGCTGACTGCGTGCCTAAGGCGAGTTAGGCGACGCGGGAACTGAGCTGAGTTGCCATGTAGGCACTAACTAAACGTACATTTCTTGTTTCCTAATACGTAAAACTGTGGACTTCACTATCCTACAGTTATCATTCATTTTACGTAAAGATTTCAACCTAAAGTTACGCAAATTTGCCATTTTTTACACAACGTTTTCAAAGTGCACGCATGGTGCTATTTTATATAAGTTACCTTGAATCCTCGACCAAATCACTCTAGAGACACTCCTGCCTGCTTGTATGCACTAAAACTTGAAGATTTCGTCCTGTTTCCACTTAAATTCGGAGTAAGAACGCAGAGTGTGTTTGAGTTGTCGCAGTGAAAGTCGCCATAACAATCGGCCCCTTACGCGAAGCCAGCGCGCCAAGACTGAAGAGATTTCCCGTCAACTAGTTGTGAAGTCTATGACACACCATATGCTTCTCTTCCTCCTTCCTTCCTTCCTTCCTTCCTTCCTTGCTTCCTTCCTTCCTTCTCCTTTGTTGTAAAAAACTATATATAAAAGATAAAATTCCCTCATATATAAAACACACCATATGCTTCTCTTCCTCCTTGCTTCCTTCCTTCCTTCCTTCCTTGCTTCCTTCCTTCCTTCCTTCCTTCCTTCTCCTTTGTTGTAAAAACATATATATAAAAGATAAAATTCCATCATATATAAAACACACCATATGCTTCTCTTCCTCCTTCCTTCCTTCCTTCCTTCCTTCCTTGCTTCCTTCCTTTCTTCCTTCCTTCCTTCCTTTCTTCTCCTTTGTTGTAAAAAATATATATAAAAGATAAAATCCCCTCATTTATAAAACACACCATGTGCTTCTCTTCTTCCTTCCTTCCTTCCTTCCTTCCTTCTCCTTTGTTGTAAAAAAATATATATAAAAGATAAAATTCCCTCATATATAAAACACACCATATGCTTCTCTTCCTCCTTCCTTCCTTCCTTCCTTCCTTCCTTGCTTCCTTCCTTCCTTCTCCTTTGTTGTAAAAAACTATATATAAAAGATAAAATTCCCTCATATATAAAACACACCATATGCTTCTCTTCCTCCTTCCTTCCTTCCTTCCTTCCTTCCTTGCTTCCTTCCTTCCTTCCTTGCTTCCTTCCTTCCTTCTCCTTTGTTGTAAAAAACTATATATAAAAGATAAAATTCCCTCATATATAAAACACACCATATGCTTCTCTTCCTCCTTGCTTCCTTCCTTCCTTCCTTCCTTGCTTCCTTCCTTCCTTCCTTCCTTCCTTCCTTCCTTCTCCTTTGTTGTAAAAAGATATATATAAAAGATAAAATTCCATCATATATAAAACACACCATATGCTTCTCTTCCTCCTTCCTTCCTTCCTTCCTTCCTTCCTTCCTTCCTTCCTTCCTTCCTTTCTTCTCCTTTGTTGTAAAAAATATATATAAAAGATAAAATCCCCTCATTTATAAAACACACCATGTGCTTCTCTTCTTCCTTCCTTCCTTCCTTCCTTCCTTCCTTCCTTCCTTCTCCTTTGTTGTAAAAAAATATATATAAAAGATAAAATTCCCTCATATATAAAACACACCATGTGCTTCTCTTCCTCCTTCCTTCCTTCCTTCCTTCCTTCTTTCCTTCTCCTTTGTTGTAAAAAAAAATATATAAATGATAAAATTCCCTCATATATAAAACACACCATATGCTTCTCTTCCTCCTTCCTTCCTTCCTTCCTTCCTTCCTTCCTTCCTTCCTTGCTTCCTTCCTTCCTTCCTTCCTTCTCCTTTGTTGTAAAAAAATATATATATAAAAGATAAAATCCCCTCATATATAACACCATGTGCTTCTCTTCCTCCTTCCTTCCTTCCTTCCTTGCTTCCTTCCTTCCTTTCTTCTTTCCTTCCTTCCTTCCTTCCTTCCTTCCTTCCTTCTCCTTTGTTGTAAAAAAATATATATAAAAGATAAAATTCCCTCATATATAAAACACACCATATGCTTCTCTTCCTCCTTCCTTCCTTCCTTCCTTCCTTCCTTCCTTCTCCTTTGTTGTAAAAAATATATATATAAAAGATAAAATTCCCTCATATATAAAACACACCATATGCTACTCTTCCTCCTTCCTTCCTTCCTTCCTTGCTTGCTTCCTCCCTTCCTTCCTTCCTTCCTTCCTTCCTTCTCCTTTGTTGTAAAAAAATATATATAAAAGATAAAATTCCCTCATATATAAAACACACCATATGCTTCTCTTCCTCCTTCCTTGCTTCCTTCCTTCTCCTTTGTTGTAAAAAAATATATATAAAAGATAAAATTCCCTCATATATAAAACACACCATGTGCTTCTCTTCTTCCTTCCTTCCTTCTTTCCTTCCTTCCTTCCTTCCTTCCTTCCTTCCTTCTCCTTTGTCGTAAAAAAATATATATAAAAGATAAAATTCCGTCATATATAAAACACACCATATGCTTCTCTTCCTCCTTCCTTGCTTCCTTCCTTCCTTCCTTCCTTCCTTCCTTCCTTCCTTCCTTCTCCTTTGTTGTAAAAAAATATATATAAAAGATAAAATTCCCTCATATATGAAACACACCATATGCTTCTCTTCCTCCTTCCTACCTTCCTTCCTTCCTTCCTTCCTTCCTTCTCCTTTGTTGTAAAAAAATATATATAAAAGATAAAATTCCCTCATATATAAAACACACCATATGCTTCTCTTCCTCCTTCCTTCCTTCCTTCCTTCCTTCCTTCTCCTTTGTTGTAAAAAAATATATATAAAAGACAAAATTCCCTCATATATAAAACACACCATATGCTTCTCTTCCTCCTTCCTTCCTTCCTTCCTTCCTTCCTTCCTTCCTTCCTTCCTTCCTTCTCCTTTGTTGTAAAAAAATATATATAAAAGATAAAATTCCCTCATATATAAAACACACCATATGCTTCTCTTCCTCCTTCCTTGCTTCCTTCCTTCCTTCCTTCCTTCTCCTTTGTTGTAAAAAGATATATATAAAAGATAAAATTCCCTCATATATAAAACACACCATGTGCTTCTCTTCCTCCTTCCTTCCTTCCTTCCTTCCTTCTCCTTTGTTGTAAAAAAATATATATTAAAGATAAAATTCCCTCATATTATATAAAACACACCATATGCTTCTCTTCCTCCTTCCTTTCTTTCTTTCTTCCTCCCTTCCTTCCTTCCTTCCTTCTCCTTTGTTGTAAAAAAAAAAAAAAAAAATCACCTATATAAATCCCAGCATCCACTAAGGAGATGAGGCCTGGCAGTAGAGGGCATCAAGATACCTCCTCTTCACCCTGACCTGACCTGACCTGACCTGAACTGAACTCTCCCTCCACTTTTCCTTTGCCAGAGCGCAGTGTTTAGTGAGCGAACAATCTTCCTTCATCTGTATTTCCTCCTGCCTACGACTTGAACTCTTTCAAGAGGAGGGTATCAGGACACCTCTCCTCCCGAAATTGACCTCTCTTTCGGCCACTCCTCTAACTCTTTTTAGGAGCAGTGAGTAGCGGGCTTTTTTTTATAACATTTGTTACTTGTTTTTATGCCCTTGAACTGACTCCTCTGCTGTAGAAAAAAAAATAATAAATACTGAAAAGTGTTTGTATTGGTGAAGTTATTGAGGACTTTGCAAGACTCAAGGCCAGGAGGAAGCCTTTCAAAGTGTTAAGTGTCTATTGCAGTCAATTTAACTTAGGTTAGTTTAGAATTAATCAAAGTTGAGGATATAAATCATAACACAATTATTTTGTTGTTGATTTTGTCAGTGTTCACATTGTGATGTAGTAGTACTTTGGGTAAATAACTTATCTCTAATAAGGGACTGTATTATTAGTTTGTGCGGATAATCATTGCGTGCCTCCGACAAAAATAGTGTTGACATGCATGACGCACTGTTTATATAACAAATTAAAAAATATCATCACTTACATTTGTTGTTAGTTCTTTGTTGGGTATCCTTTCTTCTTGATGACCATCTGAGGGTGACGTGGTACACTGTCAGCAAGATTTTGCAGCAATTCAGGCTTAAAATCTCCCCAACACTTTCGCAGTTCCACTTCAAGTTTGGGGAGTGCAGGTGTGTCACGTGAGCGTCTTAGCTTTCCTTTTATGATGGCCCAGAGATTTTCTATGGGTGAGATGTCCGGAGAATTACCTGGCCAGTCATTAATCCACTCACTCCCGCAGTCATCAAGCCACTGTGTGACATCTGGATCTGCGTGGCTCCATCCTGCTGGAAGATCTGAGCCTGTGTCTTGTGAAAGCTGTCCTCCAGATGGTTATTTAAAAGTTCAAAATAAAATACTTTGTTCACAGTTGTGTTCTTCGGTAACACTACCAAGTCCCCAACACCATAATGAGTAAAACAACCCCACACCATTAAGCTGGGAGAGTGTTTTGTGGTCTTCTGTGTGTAGCGCGGCAGGTCGCTGCATGGGTCTGCTGAGCCGGGGCGAAGGTACACTTTTGCAGGGCCTCCTCCTCCACTCACACAGAAGATGTTCTCGTCACTCCACAGCACTTTCCGCCAATTGTTGAGAGGCCAACCTCTATACTTCTTGGCAAAAAGAAGCCTTCTCTTCCTCGGCCGATCATTTATGAGGGGCTTCTTCAGCGGCCGATAACACCGGCAGTTAGGGTCACAGTGCAAAGCACTGTACGGAGAGACACGTTACTCAAAAGAACATGATTTTGTTCCTTTAATTCCTTTGCTTCCAGGCAAGGATTGCCTTCAATCTGTCGCCTTAACACGTTTCTAGTTCTGCTGGATGTTTTTTTAGGCTTCCCAGGCTGCATTTTAGGGGAGCGGTAGCTCACTCTCCCCGCCAGCTCTGTATCGGTGAATTAAGTTTTGCACTGTTCTGAGCTCAATTTTCTTCATGTCACAAATTTCCTTATTAGTGTGCCCATCCTGGTAAAGGCCAATGACAGCCTGAACTGTTGTGGCATCAGTATGTTTTCCACCCATCATACAACCAAGGAAAAACAGGCAAAAAACACCGTGAAGTAGGGCGACACTCGGGTACGAGTTTAAAGCTGTTGCAACTGTCATCCGTTGCCAGTGAGAGGGGGAAGGGGTGCCCCCCCCCATTAGTGTGGGCGGAAAAAGATGCCTGTCACTGCCAGATGCATAATTCACGCCTCCTGCATTCTCTCGGGACGATAGGGAGGGAAATTTAAATCGCGCGCTTAACCTCCGCTTGCGGACTCCGGCGTAATGTTTATCCGCGCAAGCCTGTACATGCATTATAAAACTTGGTTTCCTGATTTTCCTACGTTACATTAAATGAGTAGTTGGTGAGTTTGTATAAACATGATGATTAGTATATGACAAATTTACTAAATGCTTGTGAACCTAACAGGGCCTTGCATACTTTCAGGGCAACATGTAAATCTGGCCCTGGACGCAGCTCATCCCTCGCAAAAAGACCAGCGACGACCTCCTCTCCAGTGGGTGAGTGGGTGGGACGGTGTGCTGGTGGTGTGCTGGTGTGGAGTGGTGTGTGCTGGTGTGGGTGGGTTTGATTTGCCTATCACAGTGAAAGGCCAGAATTTACTCATTTCTCCACTCCCACACGACCACTGTAACCAAACACACGAGAAATTAATCCAGACCAGGAAAGGTTGGCCGGGGATTGAACCCACGACCAGCGTAACGGGAGAGCCACTCCTTTACCAGTCGGCCAAAGAGGTGCCCCCCCCCCCCCCGGCTAAGTGGGTTATGGGAGGCTCCTGGCCCATCCGTGGCACTACAACAGTACTGCAGAAGAGGGGAAGGAGTTGTAGTCCAAGTTGCAACCATAAAATTTCCGGTAGTCAGAGTTGAAGTCAGATTTTTTCATCCAACACCACAGCCCTGATCATAGATATTTTAAGCATATGTAGGTTGTGTGTGTGTGTGTGTGTGTGTGTGTGTGTGTGTGTGTGTGTGTGTGTGTGTGTATTTACCTAGTTGCTTAGTTATGAAATACAGGAAAAGAGCTGTACTAGGCTCGTTCTGTCCCGTCTCCATAACACTTATTACCGTATTTTTCAGCTTACAAGACGCACTTTTTTTCCTAAAAAATACTATGAAAAATACTTGTGCGTCTTCCAAAAGGAATGTTGTATTGTGGCAGCAACGTCCAGGCTCAAGTGAGCCTGGACGGTCACCGTGTTGGCTTGACCAATAGGGACGTGGATTTGTATGTTGTCATTACATTATGAGGTTAACTTAACCCGTCCGCTGCGGCATAGTTTTTTAAAACATGTACCGCCAGTGCGGCGGGGTTTGAGCTATTTTTTTTTATTGCGGAAATGGAATCCTTGTGGTCCAAAACCAAAGGAAAATGGGTTCTAAGTACCTGTTGTATATGTAAAGTTTTGTGCTATAAGCGAAAACGTCTCTGAGCAAAGCTTTTTCTACGCCTACTCTGGTGAGCGGTGAATACCAGCTGATGATGTTGCCATATCGGTCACTATTTATGTTTTACTTTGTCTACTGCATGTATATAACGTTTTAGTACCTCAAATTGGCAAGGCATGTTCGTAGTGATTATATGCGAATGCGAAAGTAATAAAAAACAATAAGATAAACGTGATGACAAAATGTTCACATGAATAAAATTGACCACATGATAGTAATACTCTCTCTCTCTCTCTCTCTCTCTCTCTCTCAGAATAGTATGAGCGATAGCGTATATTGTCTGGTAGATAAGTGATGTGTTGTCACAGATGAGTGACATGAGTGTTTTGAAACAGATGAGTGAAATGAGTGTTGTACGTGTGTTGTGAAACAGATGAGTATTGTGTGTTGTAAATTACTGTAAATGAGTGACATGAGTGTTGTGAGTCAGAAGTAAGACAGATGAGTGACATGAGTGTTGTGTGTTTTGAATAAGATGGGTAAAATGAGTGTTGTGTGTTGTGAGTTAGATAATATGAGTGTTTTGTGTTGTGAAGAAGATGAGTGAAATGAGTGTTGTGTTTTGTGAGTCAGATAATGTATAAATAGAAAAAAAACCGTATCTCAGTAGGTGTAAAGGTGCGATGTCTCATCACTTTCATTTTCTTTTCAACTTTTTTGTAAAATTCTATGACTTTCCAAACCACCCAAGGGGTATCATAACAGGCTCGTTTTTTTTTTACAGTGGTAATCCCCAGAAGGCCTAATCCACTATGTAGTCCACGAGAAAGATTATTTGTAAGGTTTTGACACATGAGTCATTTTCTCATGCTATATTATTTACACATATACAATATTTACACATTTTACAGAGTATTCCACCACGAACACTTATGTACATTTTTTACACTGGCTCTCGCTGCACTTATAAGTGTTCTTTTGTATGGCAATCCTTGAAACAAGTAGAGAAACAGAATCCCAAATTGCAGTCTGGACAGAAGTACCTAGTGTCCTTCCGTTTGTTGTGTACCACTCTGCATACGTAACACTTTCTTCGAGGGTTTGCCTTTTTCTCACTATGAGGTACAAATTCAAGGAAATGTCATTCAGTTAGGCGGGTGGCCGAGGGATCTACCTGCAGTCGTTGATGTGCTCGTAGTAGGAGGGGCTGTACCCTGTGTTGTTGGAGGAGCTCTCTGGCTAACTCAACACAGAAGTTCTCCCTGGTCTCTCGAACTCCTGTCAGCTGAGTGTACAAGATGCAACAATCGTAGAGTGTCACGTCCAGGAGGTGAAAGAATAGCTTTTTGTACCACCTCAAAGTTTTCCTTGCACACTCAGCAGAAGCAACAACCGCGTCCTTCTTATCCACAAGGCGCATGTTTATGTTGTAATCATTGATTGCCTGTGGTTTTAGTTTGTGTTCTCCAGTGCCTCGCTGACAACGGCGGCTTCGTTCTTGAACAGGGGCGTGGACAGTGGAGAGGACATTTACTTCTTTGTTATCAATCCAAGAGAGAAGCAGGACTCCATTAGCACACTTGTAGATAATGCTGTTTACTTCCCTCTTACAAGGCAATGCTGGCAGGTGCTGGCGGTTCCTCCTGACGGTGCCGCATGAGCCTGTTCCCAGGGAGTTCAGGTGAAGGCAGAGGGCAGGGCTGGTATACCAGTTGTCGGTATATAAAATCCTGCCCTGGTTGAGGTAATCCTCCAGGAGGGTACACACCACAGCTCCAGATACACCGATGTTAGCAGGACTAGCGGTAAGTTCAGTCTTCCCACCAAGGTATAATATAAAGTCCTGAACATACCCTGTCTTACAATCACACAGCACAAAGGTCTTGAGTCCGTATCGATGTCTCTTACTTGGTATGTACTGGCGAAAGCTGATATTTCCCCTCCACAGACACAGGCTCTCATCAATTACTAACTTTTGATAAGGGTTGAATGCAGCTTTCAGTTTGGTCTTGACATAATTATATACTGGCCGAATTCTCTCCATTGGGTCTTTTTCTTCTCTAGGACGGTCCTGGTTGGTTGTGTGTGATTTCAGACTGTCGATAAAATGGAGGTTACACATAATACTTAGAAATCTGTCGCGTGGCATGCTCTTTCTAAAGCCAGGCGTTTCCAACAGGATGTCAGTTGTCCAGTAATCTTGAATAGCATTCTTCTTACAGCTGCTCATCAACATACTAACTGCCAGGAATATATATAACTCGTCTACAGAGACGGGCTCAACATTTAGGTACCTTGACTTGGGTCCTAGGACTTTACCCGCCACCCTGTAGGTGGTGTATAGATTAGTGGTCTTCACTATCTGCTCAACCAGGTTGTTGGTAAAGATTTGCTTGAAGATTGAGCTCCTGCTAGTGTCCTCTGGGTCATAGTTTATGACAGGGCCTGGCTGGTGAACGGGAATAAATTGGTAGGTGCGTGGCACAAACCCACCAACATCATCCCAGGTCCAATCGTCATCGACCCTGATGGGCCCTGGTAAAGGGTCTACTGCAGGTGTACCTGCTGGGAAGGTCCTCGAGGCAGACAGTGACCTCGAACGATACCGAGATCGAGATCGGCGTATCACAGTAGCAGGTCGTGCCCTTCCCCGCTGACTCACTCTGCCACGAGTGGCTGCACGCCCACGACGTAGCCCTACAGCCCGTCGTCTTGCTGCAGGCTGATGAGGGGCTTCATTGGTGTCAGATAGGTCACTCGGCACATGTGTAATGGGTTGTGATGGCAGACGTGTTGATGACGAGTCTGTGCGTGATGAGCGTGGATGTAATGCACCAGGAGGGGTAGAAAGCAAGGCATGGGATGTGGAAGGGAGTGGCGACCCAGGTCTGTGTGAGTGTAAGGAGCGAGGTGGAGATATAATGTGTGGTGGTGGATCATCTGGGTCGCTGGTTCACTCACATCACCAGGGCAGGCTGAGTATAGCCTGCGTCTGGCTCCCACACGTGGTGTTGAACGTCTTATTACACCTCCCACATCCTCCACATCTGCTTCTTCCCCTTCATCAACAGGTGCCACTGGGGCAGTAGGCGTTGAATGAGATACAGGTTGAGGTGTTTGTGCAGGAGACGGCAATAAAATGTTCTGCCTTGGTTGCTGTGGGGTTGAATGTTTCTTTTTCAATTTACGTTTTTTACCCTTACCAAATCCTTGGTTGGACTTAGCACTTTCAGGTTCTGTACGATACACTCGATCACTTTCATTTACTTCACTGTTTTGAGAGACATGAGAATAATAATATTCATCTTCAGTTTTTTCTTCCACCATTGTCATCACCTCATGAGGACTAGGCTCATATTCATCACTTTCACTCAACGAATCAGTATCTCTTTCATCTTCTATGGTGTTCAAATAGTCTCTAATTTCGCCAGTGGTATCCAGACATATTGGGCGATGGGAAGACATGGTAAATACAAAGATATAGTTCTTCAACTACGATGAAATACACTGATGTACTACTCCTAATGCTTCGAAATACCGACTGAGGAGTGAGGACACGTCACGAGTCCACACTGCCGTCCCCCCGATACAGTGCTTCCTTCAAACTACAGGGAACACTCACGCTCCCGCAAATCCCCCACTCAGGCAATTCGGCTGAGTGGCAGCAAACAAAAAGAAACAAAATAAAAATAAATAATAAAGCCTTCAAGGCCTATACGGCACTTGAGGTCTATTACGGGGTCTCCACCTCACCCCGCTGCTGCCCGCCAACCGTCGGCAGCAAGCCTGAGCCTCGCTCGCCACTCTGCACTACGAGTCGACCTCAACTACCCTTCACAGGCAGTGTGTCCCTTTCCTCCAGCCTCTACAAACAACAGAAGGTCCCAGAACCTAGACAAAGACCCACTCCAGGTCAAGAAGTGATCTAACAGGGGCAAACCCCTCAAACAAGGGACAGGCTGAGGAGCGCGAGGAGACACGCCTGACTCAAATAGTGGTTGGGACTTGGGCGAGGACTGAGAGTGTGCCGGGCCGAGCGGTGAGGAGGAGGCGAGGGGCCTCCCCCCCCCCCCCTGCTCACAGCAGCCCACTGCATCTCGCACGTTAGATACGCTACGCTCGCACGCCTGACACACACACATACCCAAACCACCTCGGCTAGGCTTCCCTCAACTTCGGGTCGCAACAATATATATATATATATATATATATATATATATATATATATATATATATATATATATATATATATATATATATATATACCATTACTGCCAGATAGAAAATGGCTAAAAACTGGCTGTTTCTTATGAGTTTTTGGCTATCTTTCTGGCTATCGGCTAGATGATTATTTTTCTGGCTACATGCAGCAAAATTCGGCTAAATCTAGCCAGAAATTGGCTGACCTGGCAACACTGGACACGTGGCCCGCGGCGTGAGTCACGAGATAGGCCTCGCCAGATGGCATCCACATACACAAAGCACAGGCAACCTTCAGGGATGACTCTGTCAAAATTTGAGCGCTCGGGAACGCATTGGGAATATTCTATGAATATTTTAATTTGCCGATGCAAACGATGCGTCGCCCGCAGTTTTGAGTATTTGTTTACCGACGACACTGTGTCGTCGCCCGCAGCGGACGGGTTAAGTAACTATTTAATTCAGCCTTTTATATGATATAACCTCAGTACTTACTTGTTACAAGTATTTCCAATACCATAAACCTTCCTGCAGCCAAGCCACAAGCCCAAACGTGACCCAAACGTCTGTTGTTTATTGTGCGGCTGGTAGCGGCGGGAGCCTGATGGTACAGGTGGCTTATTTCCATAGACCAGCAAGCCTTTGGATCTGCTGTGTTGATGTGTTGTCTCCTATGCTTGAACAATATGATAGATAGTTTTAAGAAAAGGTTACATAAATTCATGGATATGGTGAAGCTGTTCTTGTGTGAGAATGACTTACTTTTTTTTCTCTCAAAATTTCTCTCCAATATTAGGGTGCGTCTTCCAAGATGCAGCGTCTTGTAAGCTGTAAAATACGGTATCCAGTTTGGCTTTAAATTCATGAATTGTTTTTGCACACACAGTCTCTTCGTCAAGTCCGTTCCATGTTGTTATGCTTCTGTATGGAAAACTGTATTTCTTGATGTCTCTCCTACAGTCACTCTTCTTCAATTTCTTACCATTGCCTCTTGTCACACTTCTGTCACATTCCACTAGGTCTTCCCTGTCCAATTTCTCCAATCCCTCCACCACCTCACCCTCCCTTTCTCCTTCTTCCTCTTCCTCCTCCTCCTCCTTTCCACCTTCCACCTCTTCCACAATTTCTCCTCGTTCTTCACAGCAGGTCCCTCCCCTCCCTTCCCGCTCTCCCCTCCCCCCTTCCGACCGTCGGGTTCTTGTTGTTGGTGATAGTCAGGTTCGTTATGTTGACAGGTATTTTTGCTCCAAGGATAAGAACAGGACGAGGGTGTGTTTTCCAGGGGCAGGGGTGGGCCATATATCAGACAGGATTGAGGCGTGTATGGCAAGCGAGGGATCGAACCCCATTGTCTTTCTCAGCTGTGGCGGAAACGACGTTTCTCGTGTGCCAAGCGAGGACCTTCTCAGGCGTTTTAAAGAATTGTTAGGCAGGATACGTGACGCTGGTGGGTCGCCAGTAGTGTGTGGCGTCCTGCCAAGGAGGGGCGTTGGCGATGGATGGCTGTCCAGGGCGATAGCAGTGAACAGCAGACTTGCTGAGCACTGCAGGCGCAATGGGTGGCTGTTTGTCGACAATTGGGACCTCTTCTTTGGCAACGACGCCCTCTACGCCCGTGACGGGATACACTTGACGTTCAAGGGTGTTGAGGCTCTCTCAGACTCCCTTGAGCGAGCACTTGGTACCCTGAGGGATTTTTTAGTATAGGCGAGGGGGGGAGGAGTAATGGGAGCAATGGGAGGAGTAATGGGAGGGGACATCTAGCTCATAATATAACCAGGCAGCTTAGAAGTAATTCTAGGGGAGTAACAGAGGACGGGCTAAGAATCTTCTATACTAACAGCAGGAGCCTCAGAAACAAGATAGACTTACTAAGGGGTGAAGCTTGTTCAGAAAATTTTGACATAATAGCGATCACTGAGACATGGATAGACACTGCTAATAGAAATTTTAGATCAGAATTTGAAATAACGGGTTATCAGATGTTTCACAAAGACAGAAGGGGCAGAAAGGGAGGTGGAGTTGCGCTATATGTTAAAGACTCACTTAAATGTTTAGTTAACAGCTCAGTCAAAACTAACATGGATTCAGAATCAGTTTGGGTGGACGTTTACAAAGGGAAAGAAAAACTAACTCTAGGAGTTATGTACAGGCCACCTAACCTTAACAGGCAGGACACGAGTATATTACTACAGGAGATTGGCAGGGCGAGTATGAGTAGAAATGTCTGCGTAATGGGGGACTTTAATTATAGGAATATAGACTGGGAAGATCTAGTGGGTGACCTGGAAGCCGAGGACTTTCTTGAAGTTATACAAGATAATTTCCTTAAGCAGGTAGTTACTGAGCCTACCAGAGGAGATAACATATTAGACTTAGTCCTAACCAATAATGGGAACTTGCTACGTGAGTTGGAGGTGGGCGGAGAGTTAGGAAATAGTGATCACAGAACGGTTCGTTTTAGCTTAGACTGGGCGGTAACCCGCGAACCAAACCCAGTGTTAGTGCCAGATTTTAGAAGAGCAAACTACGAGGGGCTTTGAAGACATCTTGAAGGGGTAAACTGGGATAATTTAGGGATTCATGAGGGCCAGAACTGCGGATTGGAGAGCCAGGAGAACCAGGTAGAAATGTCTTACAATAATTTAGTTAGAGTAATAGTAAAGGGGCAAGAACAGCATATACCACAGCGAACACTTAGAAAAGAAAACAGTGATCCTAAGTGGATGACTCGTGGACTAAAACACGAGATTGGGTTAAAGAAGGGAATTTATCAGAAAATAAAGAATGGGGAAACACATCTCAGGGGCCGGTACGTCGAACTATCTAGATTAGTTAAGAAAAACACCAGGATAGCAAAAAAGAACTATGAGATCAAAGTAGCAAATGAGGCGAAAAGTAATCCTAAGGGCTTCTTTCAGATGTATAGAACAAAAACACGGGAGAAAATTGGACCGCTGAAAACAAACACAGGGGAGCTAGTAGAAAATTACGAAAATATGAGCACATTGTTGAACGACTACTTCCTTTCAGTATTCACACAGGAGGATCGAACGACTATACCGGAAAGAGTTCAGGTGTACGAGGGCGGGGATGGCGATAAATTGAGGGATATAATCATTACCAGGCAAGTAGTTCAGGATGAGATAGATAAGCTTAAGAAGAACAAGTCGCCAGGTCCTGACGGGATATTTCCGAGGGTATTAAAGGAGTTAGGTGATATAATCAGTGACCCACTAACCGACATCTTTAAGATGTCGGTAAATACTGGCTATGTGCCGAGCCTATGGAAAGTAGCTAATGTGACGCCGATTTTTAAAAAGGGGGACAGGTCAGTTGCTTCAAATCGCCCAATTAGCTTAACATCGGTTATAGGCAAGATGCTGGAGTCCATAATAGCCAGGAACATTCGGGAGCATTTAGAGAAACATAGCTTAATTCACGACTCGCAGCATGGGTTCACAAAAGGTAGGTCATGCCTCACCAATCTCTTGTCCTTCTACAATAAAGTATTTGAGGCGGTTGACAGAGATGAAAATTATGATGTAATCTATCTTGATTTTAGTAAAGCGTTTGACAAAGTTCCTCACCAACGACTGTTGCTTAAATTACAGGCTCACGGAGTAGAGGGTAAAGTTTTGAACTGGGTCAAGGCGTGGCTTAGCAATAGGAAGCAAAGAGTGCAAATCAATGGTAAAAGATCTGACTGGGGATGTGTTACGAGTGGTGTCCCACAAGGTTCGGTATTAGGTCCACTTTTGTTTATTATTTATATCAATGACTTAGATACAGGAATTAGTAGTGATGTTAGTAAATTTGCAGATGATACCAAGATCGGTAGAGTAATTGAGTCGGATCAGGACGCTAGTATTCTCCAAGGTGAACTCAACAGATTATATGACTGGGCGGATAAATGGCAGATGGAGTTCAATGTAGGGAAGTGCAGTATTCTGAGTGTAGGTAGGAACAACCCCTCACATAACTATTGCTTAAATGACACTCTCATAAGTAGGTCTGGGTGCGAGAGATTTAGGGGTCTTAGTGAGCTCTGATCTCCGTCCAAGGGCACAATGCATTCAAGCTAGAAATCGAGCTAATAGGGTACTGGGATTTATTTCAAGGAGCGTAAGCAACAGAAGCGCCGAAGTCTTCCTCAAACTATATTTAGCATTAGTTAGACCTCATCTTGACTATGCGGTTCAGTTCTGGTCACCGTACTATAGAATGGATATCAAAATGTTAGAATCGGTGCAGAGGAGGATGACTAAGATGATTCAGGGGTTGAGAAACTTGCCATACGAGGGAAGACTCAAACAGTTAAACTTGCATTCTCTAGAAAAGCGAAGGGTGCGTGGAGACATGATCGAGGTTTATAAATGGATGAAGGGCTTTAATAAGGGAGACATTCATAAGGTTTTGTTGGTAAGAGAACCGGGTAGGACACGAAGTAACGGGTTTAAACTGGATAAATTCAGATTCAACAGGGACATAGGCAAAAATTGGTTTACTAACAGGGTGGTGGATGAGTGGAATAGGCTTAGCAGTCATGTGGTGAGTGCCAATACAATTGTCACATTCAAAAATAGACTAGATAAATTCATGGACAGCGATATTAGGTGGGGTTAGATACACGGGAGCTTAGGGTCAAAGGAGCTGCCTCGTACAGGCCTACCGGCCTCTTGTAGACTCCTGCGTTCTTATGTTCTTATGTTCTTATGTATCCTGTACAATGCTATTAGGTCCCCTCTCTCTCCTTCTCTCCAGTGTTGTTAGTCCCAATGTGTGTATTTACCTAGTTGTAATTTTACAGGGCCTGGGCTTACGCTGGTGTGGTCCCGTCTCCATATCTATAATTATCCAACTTTTCCTTGAAGCTGTGCACACTCTTCGCCGATACTATTTCTTCACTTAGTCTGTTCCAAACCTCTATATTTCTTTGTGGAAAGCTATATTTCTTTATGTGTCTTGAGCATCTTCCCTTCCTCAACTTTTTACTATGTCCTCTAGTATTCCTGCTGGAAGGTTCCTCTCTTAGTAGCAATTTCTCATTATCTACTTCTTCCATTTTACTCAATAGCCTATATATTTGTATTAGGTCTCTTTGTTCTAGTGTTGGTAAGTCCATTTCCTTTAGTCTCTCTTCATATGTCAGTCCCTCCAGTTCTGGAACCAATTTTGTTGCCATCCTCTGTATTCTTTCTAGTTTTTTAATGTGTTTCTTCATATGTGGAGACCACACTGTTTCTGCCTATTCTAGTTTAGGTCTGATCATAGTAGTAATTAATTTTTTCATCATTTCTTTGTCCATGTAGTGGAATGCTGTACCTATATTTCTCACCATGTTATATGTGTGTGTGTGTGTGTGTATTTACCTAGTTGTGACATATGGGAAAAGAGTTATGCTTGCACTGTCCTGTCTCCATATCCACTCTTGTCCAATTTTTCCTTAACTCGGTGGTAGCAGCGGGGATCATGTTCCTTAATGGTCCCTCTAAGCGAGAAAAATGAGAAAAAAATCACCCCTCACACAAACCATTTCATAATATATATAAAAGCATTTGTGAACAGTTTATGCATCATCTATTTTTGGGGGTTAACATCATGGCACAAATTTGGCCCGTCGCTGCTACACGGTAAAGCCACAAATTTGGCCCGTCGCTGCTACACGGTAAAGCCACAAATTTGGCCCGTCACTGCTACACGGTAAAGCCACAAATTTGGCCCGTTGCTGCTACCCGGTTAATGGTGAGTGTGGCAGTCTAAGGATATAGGAATTTAGTAAGTAAAACTGTATGCGCCTTCAACAGTAACTCTTTAGGCTCCTTCTATGGAATGAATACAGAAGGTACTGGAAGGATGATTGTTATAGGCCAAGGATGAAGCAAAAAAATAAAGGAAGGCTTCAATAATCTCCTATAAATAGAATACAGAAGATGCTAAAAGAATTATTGATTTTTGTTTGACAAGAGGCTGGCAGAGGGCAGTTTTATAAGACACTTTTGCTTCTCACGTTACCTATTTCTAAAGGTCAAAGAGAGGGTCAGCCGGGTTCTAATGAGTGTTTCTTTAGGTTCACAGTACAGAAGAAGGGTCAAACTACCACCAGGGTCATAAAACTACTCCTGGAAATGCCCACAACTCCTACGAAAGCTTTGTCAAATATGTGTTCTGCTACTTAAGGTCAAAGAGAGGGGTCAGTTGAGTTCTAATGAGTGTTTCTTTAGGTTCATGGTACAGAAGAAGGGTCACACTACCACCAGGGTCATAAAACTACTATTGGAAATGCCCACAACTCCTACGAAACCCTGTCAAATATGTGTTTTTAGGTTCACAGTACAAAAGAAGGGTCAAACTACCACCAGGGTCATAAAACTACTCCTGGAAATGCCCACAACTCCTACGAAAGCCTTGTCAAATATGTGTTTCTAGGTTCACGGTACAGAAGAAGGGTCACACTACCACCAGGGTCATAAAACTACTCCTGGAAATGCCCACAACTCCTAGGAAAGCTTTGTCAAATATGTGTTCTTGGACGACGAAATGTCTTTAAATATGACTCTCAGAGACTCATTGTGGCTTTACCGTGTAGCAGCGATGGGCCAAATTTGTGGCTTTACCGTGTAGCAGTGACGGGCCAAATTTGTGCCATGATATAAACCCCCAAAAAATAGATGATACATAAACTGATCACAAATGCTTTTAATATATATTATGCAATGGTTTGTGTGAGTAATGATTTTTTTCTCATTTTTCTCGCTTGGAGGGACCATTAAGAACCATGATCCCCGCTGCTACCGGGTTAAGGGATAATAGGGACGTTAGACTGTGAAGTAGTGTTGTGATACTCTTGCTTGGTGCCAACAGCTGCACAACACCACGCTGAAGGACGCTTCTGCACCCTGTCGTGTGTGCGGTCTACTTCATGTGTCAGAACCTGGACCTCAACAAGCTGTGGAGCCTCAGAAGGGGAAGCACTAGGAGCTGTGGGTCCGACAGCCTCTCCAGTCTGAGCCTTGAGCTAAGGACATTCCTCAAAGCACATGAGAAATTAGTTCAAAAGTAGTTTGTTCAGAAGCAAGATAGTTTAGAAATTTGTCTAGATTTTTTTTAGAGTTCAAAAGATTTTTTTTAGATGTTTGGAAGTTTGTTGAAAGATTTTTCCATGTTGTGGTTCTTGGTAAAAGCAGACCAGATTTATAAGTACATATTATTTGGGGAGGCGGTGGCTGAATGGATAGCATGATGGCGCCGCGTTCAGGAGGAAGCGAGTTCAATCCCTGCCCAGTGCCACCAAGCTGGGATTTTTCAGCCGCCGCCGAGTGGCTTAAAACTACCCACATGCCGTCCAGAAGACCACCTATCAACCCGGACTCTAGATTCTAGGATTAAAGATGAGCTCCGGGAGGGCAACATAAGCCAATGCAAGATGGCGCCACTATAAACACTGGCCTGCGGCAGAACGGGCTGGGCCAACCATCAGGCCCCACCGGGAAGAAGCCTTGGGCTGATCATCAGGCCCCACCGGGAAGAAGCCTACCAGCGCAATAGGCCACGACGTAAAAAAAAAAAATAAAAAAAAATAAATAACCCGGCATATTTCTTACAGAACTCGGACAAAGCCTGTTGGCTCTGACCCATGGGTGCTGATGAACGGGAAAGGTCAGGCTTGGACCACAAAACCATGGGAGGAGGAAGACTTTCCCTCGCTTGGCTTTGAGCAGGCCAAGAAAGGCTGGTGCTTATTGTTTCTTGCATTCAGCTACTTGTAGTATGCTGGATTTGAGTTCATTTAATATTGGCCATTTTCCATACACACCGGGTATTCAATATATGCGAGTTCGAAATATGCGAATTCGCTCATATGCGACTAACCTAAATGTGCCAAGTATTCGTTTTATGTGAGAAAAAATCGCTATTATGCAAGTATCGGCGCTGGTGCTGGTGAGGTTTGGTGACACTTTAGAGCAGTGGTTCCCAACCTTTTCTAGTTTGCGGCACCCTTGGCAAGCCTTTCAAAACTTCCCGGCACCCTTATAAGGAAATACATATTTAAAATCTCCGTTGTTTTTTTATTATATATATTTTTTTCATTTCGACATTTTGACGTGTTTACATTTGGTATTACAGGAGAAAATTATTAAATTTTGCTTTTGGTGTTATAAAGCATAGAGAAATTCATTACTAATACTTCGTAATTAATTACTAAAAAAAAGAAAAAGATGAACAAACGACTCACGAACTCAGCTAGTTAGCAATACATACCAGGTATGTATTGCTAACGAGCTGAGGGAGGAGGATATGTCATACCTTCTGCTTCCTTTGCGTCACCAATCAGCACTGAGACATTCTGGGCTCTGGCCAGTGGCGACTCGCTGTGCGCCCTGCCCTGTACGTGTGTGTGTCACGTCAGTCTACAACCTCACTCCTCCCTCCCTCCCACTCTCCCGCCAAGCTGTTCTCTCCAGTGTCCGTACAATTATTACACAGCAAAATCATATAATTAGTATTGTTCTCCTGGATTGTAATTTTCCATAAGTACAAATTATTATACAAATTCAATGAAAAGTAGCTAAGTTGAAAATTCGATCGCTAAATCAGCAGCAGCAGCAGAAGCAGAGAGTGAAGTTAATGCAATTTTTTCCCCTGAATTTTGGCGGCACCCTCAAAAGATCTCACGGCACCCCTTGGTGCCGCGGCACACCGGTTGGGAATCACTGCTTTAGAGGGTGCAAATATTTTCCCACACTTTCCTCGCCTATAATTAACCTTTTCCTCCCTCTGATCCTAAAGTTAATCCTCAGGTAGCTAATTATCAGCTTAAATCGTAGACTTAGGGTGCGACTCCCTGGAAGCAATCTTTAGTGCTTTATTATTGTGAAACGGCGCCGGAATATATAGTTAGAGGGATCCGAAACGGGTCGTGGAACATAACCCCCTGTAATTAATGGGATGATAGGTTCCATATATGCGAATTCACATTATGCGAACTTTTTGCAGAACATAACCCTTGCATGTTACCCTTTTTCTCTTTTGTTTCTTTTTTAGGAGCAGCGAGTAGTGGGCTTTTTTTTTATTATTGTTTTCTTTTTTTGTGTGCCCTTGAGCTGCCTCCTTTGTTATAAAAAAATATATATATAATGAATACTGCCTGCCGTACTGGATTTGAGTTCATTTTATATTGGCCATTTTTCCATATATACTTCTATCTAATTAAGCCATGGATGCTCTGCTCTGTCTATTTCAACTCATTCAAAGCGTCCGTAACAAAATACAGTGAACCCTCGATATAACAGACTAATTGGGGGGAACTTTAGTCCATTAACCTGGTAGCAGCGGGGATCATGTTTCTTAATGGTCCCTCTAAGTGAGAAAACGAGAAAAAATCACCCCTCACACAAACCATTTCAAAATATATATCAAAGCGTTTGTGATCAGATTATGTATCATCTAATTTGGGGGTTGATATCATGGCACAAATTTGGCCCGTCGCTGCTACATGGTAAAGCCACAAATTTGGCCTGTCGCTGCTACACGGTAAAGCCACAAATTTGGCCCGTCGCTGCTACACGGTAAAGCCACAAATTTGGCCTGTCACTGCTACACGGTAAAGCCACAAATTTGGCCTGTCGCTGCTACACGGTAAAGCCACAAATTTGGCCCGTCGCTGCTACATGGTAAAGCCACAAATTTGGCCCGTCGCTGCTACATGGTAAAGCCACAAATTTGGCCCGTCGCTGCTACATGGTAAAGCCACAAATTTGGCCTGTCACTGCTACTGGGTTAATATGCTGAAAGTCCGTTATAAGAGGTGAAAAAATCATAAAACAATTGTTAACTTTCAACCAGTTTGTCTCCCTATAGTTCCCTTCACTGCCCCCACCTTTACCCTCCTCCTCTCCAGACTGTTGTGTCACCTGTTAATCTCCCTACAGTTCCCTTCACTGCCCCCACCTTTACCCTCCTCCTCTCCAGACTGTTGTGTCACCTGTTAATCTCCCCACAGTTCCCTTCACTGCCCCCACCTTTACCCTCCTCTCCAGACTGTTGTGTCACCTGTTAATCTCCCCACAGTTCCCTTCACTGCCCCCACCTTTACCCTCCTCCTCTCCAGACTGTTGTGTCACCTGTTAATCTCCCCACAGTTCCCTTCACTGCCCCCACCTTTACCCTCCTCTCCAGACTGTTGTGTCACCTGTTAATCTCCCCACAGTTCCCTTCACTGCCCCCACCTTTACCCTCCTCCTCGCCTCGGGGGCTTCGTGGTGCAGTGGTTAACACACTCGGCTCACAACCGATAGAGCCCGGGTTTGATTCCCGGGCGGAGTGGAAAAATTTGGCGGCTTTTCCGATACCCTACGCCCCTGTCCACCCAGCAGTGTACAGTCGCGGACAGAAGTGAAGACACAAATTTCAGAACAATTCAGTCAGCTGGCGAAAACTGGCAACTAATATGTAGGTACCGTTAGTTTGAGTACCGATAATACTAGTCCTGAGAACTCCAGTACCAGTAGTACCGGGACCATATATGCTGTCAGTATGTATAATAGATAGGAAAAGTTGGTGCCAGAACTTTACTAATATCTGCTGCTAGTGTTATTAGATAATGAGTCTTTTCATAATACCTATATACTGATTTTTCATGTAGAAAGTAAGTAGTCAGAGAGAAAGGGCTGACACACTCTGGTACTGGTACCGGTACTAACGGTACCAACGATAATGTTGCACGCAGCATGGGTCATGCTTCATTATTTTTTTATTTCATATATTTATTTATTTACTTATTTATTTATTTATATATTTACAAACACACACACACACACACACACACACACACACACACACACACACACACGAACTATTAGGCTATTGATATAATCCTTGCAAGATGTGTGTAGCCTAGCATCGTAAGGTGTTCCCCACATGGTAGAATCCTTTTCCATGGCGCCCGCCACGCCTTTATTAATATATATATATATATATATATATATATATATATATATATATATATATATATATATATATATATATATATATATATATATATATATATATATATATATATATATATATATAAGTTTTATAAGATGATGTGTGTCATCCCAAGGAGTTCTCCCTACACTGAACGATAATGTTTCATAAATCTTCGTCCATTGTTCTTCCCCACTCAAATAGTATCATTTTATCATACGAGTTAAAATCATGTGCAAGTATCAACTTTGATTATTAATTTTATGTTTCGGTTTGATCAAAAGAGTTGGACATTATAGTAATATAAATAGCGGAAAGATCAGCCATTGGTAGTTGCTAGAAAGCAAAGTCAAATTAATGACATGATAATTGTTTTAGCATTAAATGGATATTTTCACCCGCAACAAAGTACTGTTACCTTCTTTTATCTATAAGCAAGTGTTTTATCAGGTATTTTGCAAATTTATTGCTTGTGAATCAAATGAAAAAGGAAAACTCTTTAGTGCCTGTGAATGAAAGTTACTGAAATCTGTGTCTTCACTTCTGTCCGCGACTGTACCAGGTATTAATCGGGGGTTGTGTCCCGTCTCCTGGGGTCTGTTCCCTTCTATAATTCCTTCCCCTTTTGTCTCTCTCCGGCATATGACCACAGATATTGCGCCGACTAAACCAAACTTTCCAATTTTTTTCCTCCTCACCTCACCCAGTGTCCTGTGGCTGAGAAGTGTGTATTTCCCCACAGGGAGTGCTCGTGGGGGTAAGAATCTCTCACACTGTACCCTGGAGATGGACTGAGTGTGCTGGCCTGCCGATGATGCCATTAGGGGAGTCCAAACCCTTGTACCCCCTCAAGATAAGCCCAGATTGATTTTTCTGTTGGCGTGAAAGATTTGCAGAGGCTATAAAATAAAAAAATCACCAACCCTGTTTTTTACAGCAGTAGACTTAGCTTTACATTTTTCCCAGCAGTTCAGTCATCCAGGGGTGGACAGCAGTAGACTTAGCTTTACATTTTTCCCAGCAGTTCAGTCATCCCGGAGTGGACAGCAGTAGACTTAGCTTTACATTTTTCCCAGCAGTTCAGTCATCCAGGGGTGGACAGCAGTAGACTTAGCTTTACATTTTTCCCAGCAGTTCAGTCATCCCGGGGTGGACACTTAGCTTTCCTCCTTTCTCACCAATTAATAGCTATTCATGGGTGCTTTTTTCTTGCTGTCAGTGTGCATGAGTGAGCAGGCAGCCTCGTAATGAGCCAGTAGGCTTTCTGTTGCCTGCATTTCCATGTTTCCATGTTTCCTCCTCTTGCCTGCTTTTCTGTTTATCTCTCCTCATCCTCCTCCTTTTCCTTCTCCTCTTGCATTCCTTTGAATTATTTCTTCCTCCTCTTCTTCCTCCTCCTCCTGCATCAGTTTGAATTTCATGCCTCTCTCTCTGTAAGTATGCCTCATTCTAATTATGACTTTCCCTCTAAATTTGCATGACCCACTCTCTCTCTCTCTGTGATCAAGTTTGCAAGGCTCTCATTTTTACTCTCTCTCTTATTCTCTGGCCTGGGCATGCTGGTTATAGTGGTAGCAATCTGCATTAACCCGTCCACTTTGATTGGTACGGATTTGCCTTTCACTGGTAGCCTGGTAACATATAGTCCCAGGTCTTTCTCTGCCTCTGTGGTGGATAGTGGAGTGTTTCCCATGTTGTATTGGTGTGCTGGATATCACTTCACTGGTAGCCTGGTAACATACACTCCCAGGTCTTTCTCTGCCTCTGTGGTGGATAGTGGAGTGTTTCCCATGTGGTATTGGTATGCTGGATATCCCTTCACTGGTAGCCTGGTAACATATAGTCCCAGGTCTTTCTCTGCCTCTGTGGTGGATAGTGGAGTGTTTCCAATGTGGTATTGGTGTGCTGGATATCCCTTCACTGGTAGCCTGGTAACATATAGTCCCGGGTCTTTCTCTGCCTCTGTGGTGGATAGTGGAGTGTTTCCCATGTGGTATTGGTATGCTGGATATCCCTTCACTGGTAGCCTGGTAACATATTGTCTCAGGTCTTTCTCTGCCTCTGTGGTGGATAGTGGAGTGTTTCCCATGTGGTATTAGTGTGCTGGATATCCCTTCACTTGTAGCCTGGTAACATATAGTCCCAGGTCTTTCTCTGCCTCTGTGGTGGATAGTGGAGTGTTTCCCATGTGGTGTTGGTGTGCTGGATATCCCTTCACTGGTAGCCTGGTAACATATAGTCCCAAGTCTTTCTCTGCCTCTGTGGTGGATAGTTGAGTGTTTCCCATGTGGTGTTGGTGTGCTGGATATCCCTTCACTGGTAGCCTGGTAACATATAGTCCCAGGTCTTTCTCTGCCTCTGTGGTGGATAGTGGAGTGTTTCCCATGTGGTATTGGTGTGCTGGATATCCCTTCACTGGTAGCCTGGTAACATATAGTCCCAGGTCTTTCTCTGCCTCTGTGGTGGATAGTTGAGTGTTTCCCATGTGGTGTTGGTGTGCTGGATATCCCTTCACTGGCAGCCTGGTAACATATAGTCCCAGGTCTTTCTCTGCCTCTGTGGTGGATAGTGGAGTGTTTCCCATGTGGTGTTGGTGTGCTGGATATCCCTTCACTGGTAGCCTGGCAACATATAGTCCCAGGTCTTTCTCTGCCTCTGTGGTGGATAGTGGAGTGTTTCCCATGTGGTATTGGTGTGCTGGATATCCCCTCCCAAGGTACAGGACTTTACATTTTTCTTCATTGAATTGTAGCACCCACCTTGTGTTCCATTCCTGTAGCTTGGTGAGGTCTTCTGGTGGGAAATCTGCAGTCAAGGGGCTAAAAGACATCTGTTTCTGCAAGTGCAAATAAAGGGTATTTTAATACTTTACTGCATGTAAATAATGGTCAATATTGGAAATAACATGGAATAGTAAGTAATAACTGTTGACTGTAATGTGGCTGTAGGCTACTTCAAATATTACCCATGTGCAATAAGTTATCAAAATTCCGTATGTATAGGCACTTGGAGAGCCAGATGCCGTTTTATGCACCTGCCATGACATGAATTGCAGGTATTTGGAATGCTTTAAATTGTTGGATCCGACAATACTGTTTGATACAGGAGTGTCTTTCGTGTGCTTGCAAATCAGTATGCTTATGGTTTATATAAGAGGGCTAGAGGGTTCTTGATATACACAATCAGTCAAATGTCACTGAAAATAAGAAAGTTAATCTTCACGTAATAACAACTAACAATGCACAATGAATGAAACCGACTTTAGTGTGTTATGGGTGACCAGGTTTTGGTAGTGTCCTATGGGTGTTTTGGTGTGTCCTATCGGTGACCAGGTTCATTCTTTTCCTCCTCCTCCTATCAAATCTTTCTCTATTCTCCGTTATCCTCCTTCCTTCCTCTTCTTCCTTCTTCTCTGGTTCTCTCTCCTTCCTCCTCCTCCTCCTTCCTATAATCCAAGTCATGTTCCTCCTCCTCCTCCTTCTTCTCTCCCATTTCCTTCTTTTATCCTCTCTCCCTCTCCTTCTACTTACCCTTCCTCCTCCTTCTTCCCCTCCTCCATTCATCAAATTTCTACCCATTTCCTTCCTTCCTTAAATCTCTCTTCCATTTCCTTCCATTAATAAAAATTTGTATTCACAGATTTGGAGGAAGAAGAGGAGGAGGAGGAGGAAGAGAAAACAAGAGGAACAGAAGAAGAAGGAAGGAGGAGAAGAAGTAATCTCTCTCTCTCTCTCACACACACACACACACAGAAAAACACATTTCTTAATTTCAAAAACTTTATTAATATATATTTTGACAACGTCCAATCAGGTTCCACAGACTGGCTTCTCCCCGAACCCTTCTGTGGGGAATTGGGGGCATAATTTGACCCCCATATCCCCATAGAAGGCCAGGGGAAGATCTAGCCTATGGAACCTTATACATACACATACATATATACACATAGAGTCCCTCCACACACACTTTCCTTCTCTCTCTCCTTATATTCCTCCTCCTCTGCCTCCAAGTTTTCCAGCTGGTCTCCTTCCTCTTGATGTGGCAGTGTCAGGAGGAGGAGAGGAAATCACCTGGAAGATTGAAGAAGTCCTGGAGATGTTGAAGGAGGAAGACAATCTCTCTCTCTCTCTCTCTCTCTCTCTCTCTCTCTCTCTCTCTCTCCACAGCCCACAGGACCCCACAGGATGTTCCCTCACAGTATGTTGACAACCCCCCCCAGCCGCATAAAAGACCCCCCCCCCCTCTCTCTCTCTCTCTCTCTCTCTCTTACAGGTCACAGGGTCAACAGGATGTTTATAACCCCTACAGACACATGCCCTCTTAGACAGCTAAAAGGAACCCAACCCCACCATAGATAGCCACATGACCTCCCCTGTGTGTGTGTGTGCTGTTCTATTGATAAATAAAGATAGAATTGCAGTGTGTGTTATTATTATTATTCCAATGGGCTTGAAGAGAGAGAGAGAGAGAGAGAGAGAGAGAGAGAGAGAGAGAGAGAGAGAGAGATGGAAAATGAGAGAAGAAAGAAACCAGATGGAAAAGGGAGAGAGAGAAAATGATAAAAATTAGAAGGAAGATGATAATATGGCTGAAGGGAGAGGAGATGAAAGAAGGGAGAGAGAGCTATGCAAGATGAGAGAGAGAGAGAGAGAGAGAGAGAGAGAGAGAGAGAGAGAGAGAGAGAAAAGAAATAATGGAAGAAGAGAAATAATGGAAGAAGAGAAAGACTGGAAAGGAAGGGAACTGAAAGAGAGGGAGGGACAGGAGACTTGCCCATACAACATTTATCCGGACCTCTGCAGACTGGGAACTTTGGGGACAGGTGGAGAGGAAGAGGGAGGGAGGGAAGGAGAGGGAGGGACAGGAGTCTTGCCCATACAACATTTATCTGGACCTCTGCAGACTGGGAACTTGGGAGACAGGTGGAGAGGGAGAGGAAGGTAGGGAGGGACAGGAGTCTTGGGTTTAGCTACAACAATTATCTGGACCTCTAACTAACTAAGATAATGACAAATTAACTCTATGACAAAGAGCAGCAGCAGCAGCAGACGGGCACTTGATGAAAAGCATAAGAAGGCGACAAGTGAAGCTTCTGGGTCGTGTGCTGAGGACCAAAGAGTGACTGCTTGCTTGGAAGGAAGAAGAGCAAGAGGACGTCAAAGAATCAAACTCATGGCTGGCCTGCTGCAAGACATGGATGGCAGACACAGTGTGGCAGAGGACGGCTGTTGACAGGGAGGGTCCATGGTCGCCGCCGCCTTGGCACCTCGCTAAAGGTAAAGGAAACTTGAAACAGAAAGAAAGGAAAGTTGGTTGGACTTGTTTCAGCTATTTCTTGGACTGTAGGGGCTGACTCTGGGGTCTTCTGAGATGGTCTTCCTTCCTTTGGTTCTTCCTTTCGTCGTTTTCCGGAGCTGTGGACAAACGGACTCATTAGCATCCTGTTGTTATTATTACTCTTTCTTGTTCTCTTTCCTTCTTTCCTGTTTCTCCCTTTATCAGCTTTCCTCCCTTCCTTCCTTTCTTCCTTCCTGTACTTCATTTTCTCTCCTCTCTACCTTCCTTCCTTTCCTTTCTTATCCTTCCCTTCCTTTCCTTTCCTTTCCCTTCCCTTCCTTCCTTCCTTCCTGTACTTAATTTTCTCTCCTCTCTACCTTCCTTCCTTTCCCTTCCCTTCCTTTCTTATCTTTACCTTCCTTTTCTTTCCTTTCTTTTCTTTCCTTTCCTTTCCCTTCCCTTCCTTCCTTTCTTATCCTTCCCTTCCTTTCCTTTCCCTTCCCTTCCTTCCTTCCTTCCTTCCTGTACTTAATTTTCTCTCTTCTCTACCTTCCTTCCTTTCCCTTCCCTTCCTTTCCTTTCCCTTCCTTCCTTCCTTTCCCTTCCCTTCCTCTCTTATCCTTCCCTTCCCTTCCTTTTCTTTCCTTTCCCTTCCCTTTCCTTCCCTTCCCTTTCCTTTCCCTTCCCTTCTTTTCCCTTTCCTTTCCCTTCCCTTGCCCTCCCTTCCTATTCTTTCCTCCACCCCTGACAGTCCGTCCTGAGCCGCACCATCCGTTCCAAGTCCCCCCCGGCAGGATGGATCTTTCAGTGTAAAATTCAGACTACCGTTTCCGAGCATCCTATTTCATCCTTAACACATTTCCTAACTGTTTTAGGCTGTCGATCATTGCCTCAGTGCACAGGAGAGTAACACACACACACACATGGATTGGAGTTAGAGTAAAACAGGAAACTCTATGAGAAGAAATGTATTTACCAGTGGCGAACCTTTAAAACTTGGCACCCATGGCAGTATAGTGATCACTGGCCGTTAGTCTTCGGTAAAAGTAGCTATCAAATGTCAGGCCAGTGGAACACCAGCAACCTCAAGGGCAGTGAGAAAGGCGGAGGGAAACAGTGGCTACACGGTGTGTACTTTATAGGAACAGCGCAGCTAAAATCACACTTGACACTCAACTGGATAATTTTTTATTTTATTTTATACTTTTTACAATTCAAAATTCTGGTATCCAATTTTGGTGCCCTCAAAACCCTGCGCCCGGGGGGGCCTTGGTTCCCCCAATACGTTGGCCACTGGTATTTACACGTCTCTTCCATCACGTTGTTGGAAACCCAATTAATCAATTTACTGTTTGTACAGCTTCTGAACACACACACACACACACACACACACACACACACACACACACACACACACACACACATGCACACAGCTTCAGAAAATACAAATAAACACACTTGCACTCAGATTGAAATACACACACACACACACAAAGGGTGAAGGAAAACACAAGATATAGAAGTGATGATGAACCGGCGAGATTGGACCTGGCGTTAACAAAAGGAATGCACTTGAAGGATGAATTAAGGTATGGACGCCCTCTGGGAAAGAGTGACCACGTGATCCTAGAGATAGAAACGGAAGAGGAAGGATGTGAAGAGGATGAATCCTATAAAAGAAACAGGTTAGGAAGGCAGACGTGGAAAACCTCAGGAAATATTATGGAGAGCTGGACTGGGATGAGCTAATGGGAACAAGTGAAGTGCAAGAAAAGTATGATATTTTTATGGAGGCGTATAAAACAGGTTAAGAAGTTTGTACCAGACCTAAAGAAAAGGGAAAAAAGGACTGGTTTAATGCAAGGTGTGCTGAGGCAAAAGAAAGAAGAGACAAAGCAAGGAAAAGATTAAAAAGAAATAAAAACCAAAGGAATAAAGAAGATTTTAAGGCAGCGAGAAATGAATATGTGAAAATAAGGAAGGAAGAAGAAAAGGGATATATTGTGGAAAAGTGCAAGGAACAACCTAAACTGTTTTATAGATTCATAAATGGAAAGATTGAACCAAGAGAAACACTTGAGCGACAGGAATGTGACAATCGATGATCCTAAAGGCATGGCGGAGTTATTAAACAAAAAGCTCCAGCAAGTTTTTACTAATGAATCAATATTGAACAAGCCACAAGAAAACAAGATAAATGTTCATATGGAAGTCTCAGTAAATAAAGAAGAGATATATGAGTTGTTGGGGGA
>NW_026111563.1:315000-337500 GCF_024679095.1 Eriocheir sinensis | reverse complement strand
GCTTTATAATACTCAAGAGAATACCTAAACAGTAAGTCCTTCCTTCACAGTGTTCACACACACACACAAAACACTCCTCACGGGACACCCTGTATATACATATAAATAGAAGCACAAGTTCACAAGTTCACAACTATCCTGCAGTCAAATTTGTCTTTTTTTTAATTTTTTTTTTATACTTAATTTAATGATTTTTCATCTGGATTTCCTGGATTTGCAAAATATCCCGGGATTATTAAACCTTGAAATTGTCCGGGATCCTGATCCTGGAAACAAACTATATATATATATATATATATATATATATATATATATATATATATATATATATATATATATATATAGATAGATAGATAAATATATATAGATAGATAGATAGATAGATAGATAGATAGATAGATAGATATAGATATATATGTATGTATATATATATATATATATATATATATATATATATATATATTTATATTTATTTATTTATTTATACACGTATATCATAAATATGTATTATAAGGTATTACTACGCTAAGCTTAAAAATAATAACTCACTATATCACGGTAACAGCCTTAACTAAAGTCTAATATGTATTCAGTACTACATAATCACTGTTCAATATATTAAACTCCACTGAATAATTTATTTGTTTTACACCGTCAAGTAGCAAGTGAATGGGGGCGTGGCATATCGTCACGGCCTGACGTCACGGCCTGACGTCATGGCCTGCACACCTCGCCTCGCTCCTCAGTGCTTCAGTTGCCATTTGCTATTTTGCTGACCCTACCTTCGATAAGATTTTGATGGCATGTCTCTAAGACAACTACCCTAATGGAGCGGAGTACACACTTGGTTATATTTTTCCTAATTACGCCGGTGTCTAATACACATTGTGCTTTAGTCCCATGTCAATCAGTAACCTGGTTCAGACGCTATTGCAAAAAACCAGTATTACACGGGGCTTGAAATGCACAGTAGGTAAATACACACACACACACACACACACACACACACACATCCCTCCTCCTCCTCCTCCCTCACCTGGGCTCCCTTGATTAGCGTCACGACAATGTTGAAGACCACAATCCGCGCCTGTATCTGGGAGGTCAGAGGTATGGGGTGCAAAGGGTCACACAGGAAGTCCCCCGTGTGCAGCGCCGCAGGGTCAACGCCGCTCAGGGTCAAGGTCACGTGGTCACCAGCAAAGGGTTGTCCGTTTGTGTGTCTGTTTGTACGGCTGTGGGGATGAGGAGGAGGAGGAGGAGGAAGAGGAGAAAGAAGAGGGATTAGTTTTGTGGTCTGGTGATTCTCTCTCTCTTTCTCTTTTCCTCCCCCTCCTCTTCCCTTCCTTTCCCTTCTCTCTCCTCCAGCTAACTTTCCTTCCCTCCTCCTCCTCCTCCTCCACTCACCAATGGCTCCCAGGGGGGTGGGGCCCAGGGGCATATACAGGACCTTGAAACACTGGCGGCTTAGCCCAGCTCAAAATGCTGGGTGGTTGGAGGCGAGAGAAGCACAAAGTTTTTAGGGTAATTCTGAGGCCTCTCTGATATACATTAGGGACAATTTATGTGTTATTGTATTTAGCAGTAACACTGAAAGTATGGCAAGTGTCTCATAATAAAACTTTGAAGGTCATCATGATCAAATTATGGTAAAACATAAGCACATTTAAGCAGTTAAGACTGATGTATCAAACATACTGTAGCTACAGACAACTTTGAATTTAAATGTATTCTTTCAGGAAAGTTTACTGCAGAGAACAAGGCTCTAAAAACTGATGAAAAGCAATTGGCTGTTTTCACAATGTACTGCTATACATAGGAAAAATAAGGAACATCTGAGTAAGTGAGCATCAAGTAGTAAGCAATCAGAAACTATCATCATCATCATCATTTCATCGACGCCTGCTCCTAGGAGCTCCCACCAGGGGATGGCCACGGCAGAAGAGCTTCCATCTTTCTCTATCCAGACACTCCCTCCTTGCCTGCTCAAAGTTTCTCAAAGATCTTTCCCCCCTCTCCCTAACATACTCTTGCACCCTATCCCTCCATTTCACTGGAGGTCGTCCTCTAACATTCCCTCCCTCTATCTCACTTGCATACACCCTTCTGGTCATCTTACTCTCCTCCATTCGCTCCATGTGGCCAAACCACTTTAAGGTCTGTCACTTCACTTCTTCCACCACTCCACACTTCTTCCCTTCACCCCTGTGACACATTCCAAAATGCTCATACACACTTTCATTACTCATTCCATCCATTCTACTCACACCACAAGCACTCCTCAAATAACTCATTTTCACTGCCTGCACTCTAGACCTCTGACTTTCATTCCAGGTCCACGTTTCACTTGCATATGTGAGGGTTGGTACTATTATTGTATTTCCCAAATCCCTCTTTACCTCCATGCTCACACTTCTGCCATTCATAATTCGTCCCAAAGACCCTACCACCCTTCTTCCTTGCAATGCCCTTTCTCTTATCTCTCCCTCCATACCAATCAGAAACTACCATTCCATTTTTCACTAATTCATCAAGTTTTTTTAATTAAATTTATTAAGATACCAAGGAGATTGAAAACTGCAACTCTTGCACTTAACTCTCTTGTTTTTTGGCCCGGAAAAAAATGTCCGTGTCTGGAAATTCGACCGCCAACACGTTCAATATAATGCCCCTTTTTTTCAACAGGAAGATTAAGCAATTCATTTTGTAAATAATATTAATATTAATGGTAGGAACAACTAAGTCTGAAGGAAAAATATCTGTTCACACTCCAGCGGCAACGGAACGATTGATTTATGTTTTTGCTCATCTACGCACCTAAAAAACGATAATGATGTGTCCTGTCAGGTCCTGCAGCCTACTACATACTCTACTACTACATTTTATAAATTTAGATCCTGGTTTTTATTCCTGCCATGTCATCAGTTCCTGCAAGTTTATTTAATACAGGGTTAAATACGTATTAAAAGCTTCCTTTACTGTTATGCTTTCAACTTACTTTTCCTGAGGAGTAAGGCTGCGTACGCCCCCACGTGTGTTCTGCTTCTTCCTGCCCTTCCCAATCATCGCAAACACTCCCCCATCCACACATTCTTAAGTGACTCTCAGTCACACCGACCAGATCAACTTCCACTCATCCAGCTCCCTGCTCATGTCATCCAGCTTACCTGTGCCCCAGCCTCTCACATTCATACAACCAATGTTCGTACAGTTCATACGCTTAACTGCCTGGTTGGTGGTTTCTCTTCCTTGCTCTCTAGCGCCTCAAGCATCCACACACTGGACGGACCTAGCATTTCTCCACTCCCTCAGCCTCCTGCCCATTCTCTAGAGTCCTGACTGGTTCAGGTGGACCCCATCTATGTTGAAGTCCAGCCCTTCCCGTAGAACACCATCCAGATCTACGAAGCTGACACTCCCTCTCCTACCCCTCAGCCACTCCACCTTCAACTGTAGCAGTGCCTCCTGAAGTCTAACGTTCGTCCTCTGCTTCACCCTCTCATACCTCTCCCTTTCTCTAGGGCGCCTCATAACCCCAACCACTGCCACGCTCACATTCTTACCCTCCACTGCCTCTACCACCTCCCTTGCCATGTCCTTCGTGCCTACATTCTCTAAGTCATTCCCACCACCCTGAACGATCAGGAGGCTGCCATCCTTAAGCTCTCCTGCCTTCTCCTCAACCTTTCCTCCTCACTTCTGGCGCCACTCAAGCTCTCCACACCACTCCCTCACACCCCAACTGAGTCTTTCTGCTCCTCACCATGCTGTCCCCAACATTATCGACAGCCTACACTCACCCTCATCCCGTCCCTACAAAATCACACACCCAAACCACACTACCAATCATCATCATCATCATCATCATTTCGTTTACCATCCGTTTTCACTCTTCCTGAGCGGTTGGACGCTTTATGGCTCTCCTTCATTCTGCTCTGTCTTCTGCCCGAATCTCATCCAATCCCATCAGTGCCAAGTCTTCCCGTATACACCTTCTCCACGTTTTCCTAGATCTCCTTCCTTCTACCTCCAATTTCTCCACAACACCCAGCAATGTATCTTCCCCTGCTCTCTTTACATGTCCAAACCATCAGAGTCTTTCCCTTCTGAGCACTGTTTCCAGGTCCTCTACTAAAACTCCCAGCACTGTATCCTCCCCTGCTCTCTTTACATGTCCAAACCATCGGAGTCTTTCACTTCTGAGCACTGTTTCCAGGGCCTCTACTAAACTCCCAGCACTGTATCCTCCCCTGCTCTCTTTACATGTCCAAACCATCGGAGTCTTTCCCTTTTGAGCACTGTTTCCAGGTCCTCTACTAAACTCCCAGCCAGGGCCGGCCCAAGCCTCCATGGGGCCCTAAGCGAAATTGTATTTTGGGGCCCCCTAAGTAAATAAACAGGTAGACATTGTTCTTACTGTAAATGTGTCATGTTTAATTTGGTTTAAAAAAAGTGCAACGGCAATGTGGAACAATAAATTGTAATGCAAGATCAATAAAAACAAATAACACTTCCAAATTTCAACTTTATTAGCTCACAAAAATAATTATAAATTCAATTGTACAAAGACATAAAGAATAAAATAAAATAATGAATAAATACCACACAAATATTTAATGATATAAATGAACAGAGCTACTGTACTGTACCTAAAACAAAGTAACACAAATGGTTTATTTCACCCAGTCTTAAAACCTATGCTTCCTGGCTTTTCTAGAGGCAAAGTAATTTATGACATCTGAATAAGAAATCTGATGGCTAACTTTGCTGTTGATACTTATCACTGCCAGTCCACTAAGCCTTTCTTGTGCCATGGAAGATCTCAAGTAATTCTTTATCAATTTGAGCTTGGAAAAGCTCCTCTCCGCAGATGCAACCGTCACAGGGAGAGTGCAGGCTATCCTCAGAGCTACCCAAAGATTTGGGTACAACTCACAGATCTCGTTTTGAGAGAGGTAAGTCAGCAGTTCAAATGGGGTCATCTGCGCTTCAGGAAGTTCTGGAAGGTTCTCCAGCTCTGTAGCCAGTGCACTCCCATCAATATCTGACTGTTCTCCGAAAGTTAGTTTGTCGCTGAGAAGCTGACACTGGTTCTTCCTTGTCTGTGCATCAAGCTGCCCAAAGTTAGAAAGCACTCCAAAAATGCTCCTGACCTCACCTAGGGACTGAAAGCGGTCCTCCAAAGACTGGATGGTACAGTCTACAGCATTAAAAAGAGACTTCCAGCCTCTTCATTGGATCAGTTTCAGGCTCATCAGGCGACTCATAGGCAAAGTGCCTTTTTGTAGTTCGCAGTCTCTTCTGTTTCAGCACAGCTTCAGTGTTCATTTCCTCACATTTCTCTCTTGCTGAGGTCTGTGCATCTTTAAAACCAGTTGCTCTGTAACGGATTAAATTTGCTTTATTTTTTTTAATGATACCTACAGCAACCTCTAGCTGCATGTTGACCGACTGGAGTAGCTTGCTTGTTGTGTTAATCTGGGAGAGAATGTCGTACCAAACCACACAGCAAATTTGAAATCTGAAGGATGCAATTTCTTCGGCAAGTGAGTGTGTCTCAACCTTTATTGTGGGCTCAGTAGCATTCTCCCTGACCTCTAGCAAAGCTTCTCTCACCTTGTCTGCTTGGTAGCGTAATGGCTTTATGCTGTTCACCCGACTTTCCCACCGTGTATCACTCCAAGACTTGAGTGTGATGTTCACATGTTTCTTCAAGATGGTCCACCTTTGAGGGGAACCTGAGAAAAGTTTGTATATTTTCTCCACATTTCCAAAAAAACATGTAGCATCCATGGACACTTTAGCAGCATCGGAGACAACTAGATTCAGGCTATGTGCTCCACAAGGCACAAAAAGCACGTGGATTTTTTCTTTAAAGCCTTGCCTGCACGCCTTTATTTGCGCCTTTCATATTGGCGCCGTTGTCATAAGATTGTCCCCTACAATCCTCAAAGGGGATGTTCAGCTCTTACAGTTTTTGTAACATTAGTGCAGACAAGCCTTGACCAGTAGATTCCGGAGCTATAACAAACCCCAAGAAGTGCTCCTTGATATCTGGTGTTTTTGTGAGACTCACTAAGCGCACAACAACAGACATCTGTTCTTGATGGCTCATATCTGGAGTGCAATCCAGTATGATGGCAAAGTACTTTGAGTCTTTAATTTCTGACACCATTGTGCCAAGTATTTTATCACTTATACAGGCTATCAACTCATTTTGAATCGTTTTACCTAGGTATGTGATGTGCTCCGCTCCACTTTCAATGCGCCTCACGTGATCTCTCAATACAGGATCAAATTTAGCTAACAGTTCAACTTCTTTCAGAAAGTTCCCATTGTCGTCTTTGTGTAAAGTGTCAGAAGATCCCCTCAGAGCCAGGTTTCTTTCTGCCAGTGACTGGATAATACTGATTAAGCGTGTGAGAACATCTCTCCAGCGATTTTTTTCTGCCTCGAGGAGGCCCATTTCTGTTTCATCAATGGTTTTTCCCTTGGAAAGACGCAAGCTAAACTCCTTCCATTTGACCATATTACTACAATGATCTTCAGACTTTTCATGCTGTTTGAGGAGTGCGCCTATGTTTACCCAATCCTGCTGTCCATCAGTTGCCAATTTTATGGACTTCTTAGAAAATAGTTTACAGCAAAAGCAGTAGACTGCATCTTTACTTCTTGAATAAGTCAGCCAGCTACGCTTCACTTTTTCCCCATTAACTAATTGTCTGTTGGTATAATGATAATGGAAACTTCGGCCATCATATCTTTTAGGGAATGAAAAGCTCTCCTTAATAGGCAGTGGCCCCATGATCACCTGCTCAGTCCGGTCTGAATCTGACAGAAAAGAAGGCCACTCAGCTGGGTCCACTGGTGGAGCTGATGATGATCCGTGGTGAGAAGTGGACGTTGTGGTGGAGGTTGCTCAGGAAGTGAGCAAAGAAAAACAATAAGTAATACTGACTACTAATGGACATAATTATTGATCTCAGAATCATCAGAATGTTCTGCAATACAATCAGCAATTAACTTACCAGGTAGATCATCTGTAGTTGCAGACACAGAGGGGACAGTGGGCACACAAGCTGGGGGTGTGAGCTCTGTAGAGGATGTAGATGGACCTAAGATACAAAACAGCAACAAAAGCTTGCCATCAATGCCATGTTAGGTGTCATATTACTCTTGGAAATGATATTGCTTATTTTTCTATTAAAAGTTTTAAAAATCCCTACAGGTGTTATAAAATAAAGCTCTCTAGTCTCTGCCAATGGAACAATTAAGATTTGCTGCAGAAATTTTATAATTATATAACGGGTGATTTGCTGTTAACTTACCAGGTAGATCGTCTGTAGTTGCAGACACAGAGGGGACAGTGGGCACACAAGATGGGGGTGTGAGCTCTGTAGAGGATGTAGATGGACCTAAGATACAAAACATTGAAAACAACAACAAAAGGTTGCCATGTTAGAGGCAATAAATAATACTTGACAATGTTGTTGCTTACTTTAAAACTTAACAATAAAACTTTATGAGAATTCAACAATTGTAAATGGTGTTTTGCTGTTAACTTACCAGGTAGATCATCCGTGGTTGCAGACACGGAGGGGACACTGGGCACACAAGATGGGGGTGCAAGCTCTGTAGAGGATGGAGATGGAGAACTTAGAAGAAGAAGAAAAACATACACACACATTGATGAGATATTTGACTAAATTAATTTCCCTTGTGTAATTCTTACACTTAGAAATTAAATATAGGCTACTGTATGATGACCGTCTTCCCTTACCTGATGGATTGCATACAGTTGAGCCTGAGGATGCTGACTGCCACTGGGCTGCTTCTGTGCCTCCAAAATACTTTAACAGTGCTCCTGCGATGTTTAACAGAGCTTATGAGTTGACATAAAGGGTCTTTCCGTTTGGCGACAGCGCTAAAAGTAATTTTAATATAGATTTTTTATGTATTTTTGTCCGTAGAATCCGAATATCACAATATTTTTTGGAGAAATTAATAGTTTTGAGTTATTTGCCTTTAAAGTTATTTTCTTCCTATCTATTACTGAAGGAATTCAAACTTTTAAAAAAAAGTCGTAATATTCAGTATTATATACACCTGTAGAAAACATAAGCTTAGGTTAGGTTAGGTTAGGTTAGGTTAGGTTAGGTTAGGTTAGGTTAGGTTAGGTTAGGTTAGGAGTTAGGTTAGGTTAGGTTAGGTTAGGTTATTTTGTAAGTTTTGTAAGTTTATTCTCCATGATTTCACTCTGAAAATACAGAAATATGTATTAGATAGGAAGAAAATAACTTCAAAGGAAAATAACTTAAAAAACTATATTAAAATTAATTTTAGCGCTGTACGCCAAACGGAAAAGATCCGACATAAAAATATGTTCACAACTCAGTCAAAGTTAAATCTACACAAATATAAGCATGATAGCATTATTTAGGTTACTGTTACAAGATAAATTCTCTCATTTTTAACTAGCTAGCTAGTTGCTATTAGCGGATAAATTATCTCGTTTTTACCTAGCTAGCTAATTTGCTGTTAGTGGCTAGGCTACACAAATCTCTTGATAAACATTAGCCTACCAAACCAAAGCAAGTAATTAAACAAACATACCTTTATCTCGACATTTTTTCTCCTCTTCCTCTTTCTTCCTTTTTCTTTTCTCTGCCCCTGAGGGATATGTCCTTTTTTGTGACATCGTTAGCCTAACAACCTATGTTAAGGATGCGCAGGGCACACTGCATGTCGGGAACCGTCAGTTGCACGTGTTTGTTGTTGTTTTTCTGGGCAGGAAGCGCCGGTGCAGCGAAGCCTTATAGTCCGGTGGGCGGTGGCTTAGCGAAAAAAAAAGTGACACGCTGGATTAAAGCAACAAACTTTGCACACTGGTTGTTTGGGTCCCATGGAAGAATATTAGAGGGTGGTGCCACCACCAGCACTCTATTGAAATTGTCTCTTTGTACAATAATATATCTTTGATCATATAGAAATCACTATTTGTACATGGGCGAAAAATAACAAATAGGCTACAATATATTTTTTATTGCTCTTGGGGGCCCCCTTGTGGCCTCGGGGCCCTAAGCCACCGCTTACTTCGCTTATGCGTCGGGCCGGCCCTGCTCCCAGCACTGTATCCTCCCCTGCTCTCTTTACATGTCCAAACCATCGGAGTCTTTCCCTTCTGAGCACTGTTTCCGAGTCCTCTACTCCACATCTGTTAGCTACATCTGCACTGGACACCCTATCTTGCCACACTACCAATCAACCTTCAAAACCACGCCAAGATCAAGGTTACCCCGGGCCTCACCTGTGACAGCTCCTCGAGGCTGAAGAGTTCGTCCCCACCTGTCTCAATTGGCCCGGTGTCGCCCAGGATGACCGACTTGAGACGAAGCTTCTCCTCCAGTTTCTTCTTCTCCTGGAGCTTGCGTTTCCGAGCCCGCTTCTCCTCCTGGGCTTTTTCAGTCTGGAGGGAGTGAGAGAGAGGAGTGACTGGTATTACTTACTTATTTGTTTATTGTTGTTATCATCCCTTTGAGCTACTTGCTTCACTATAAAAATAATGGACATTTTATCATTATTAGTTTGTATATTGGTCACAGTGTAGTAAGTTTTGTATGGAGAGGCAATGTGGGAGTAAAATAAAATAGTATGTGTGTTTAAATTCAACTGTAGAAATGTCTTATATAGAAAGGCATTGTAGACATAGCAGAAAACAATAAATTTAAACCTAACTACAGTGAAATCTTGTATAGAATGACATTGTAGGCAAAGAATCAAGCAGTATATGCATTTAAATTCAACTACAGTAAGGTCTTGTATAGAAAGGCAATGTAGGAGCAGCTTAAAACAATATATTAGTGTCACGGTGGTGGGCAATACTTTCAAGTGTGTTATTGTACAAGTTTGAGTCTACCTTCCTTGTACTTCTCCTCCTCCTCCTCCTCCTCCTCCTCCTCTGTCTTCTGTTTCCACCTCTTACTCCTTCACCTCTTCTCTCTCTCCCTTCCTCCTCCTACTCTTGTTCTCATTCTTCCTCTCTTCCCTTCCTCTTCCCTACCTCCATCAGTTCCTCTCTTTCACCCTCACTTCTTTCCTTCCTCTCTTCCCTCCTTCAGTGCTTCCCATCTCACCTTCATCTCCAGGATCTGTTTGTCCTCCTCCTCCTCCTCCTCCTCCTCCTCTTCCTCCTCCTCGGTCTTCTCTGTTTCAGCCTCTCCCACTGCCTCTGTTGCTGCGGTTGCCTCCTCTAGTTTCTTCATCTCGGCCTGGAGGGAAGGAGAAAAATGGATGAAGTGACATTTACACAATCATAAATATCATCATTTAATTATATTTGCTAAAGGAAAACGTTTGGAACTCAGAATCTATATGGAGAGATAGACAGACATTGTTAAAATGAAGGCAAACTAACAAGTGGAATTAAGTGGAGAAAACTTGCATCTGGTATAAGTGTAAAAAGTATGTATAAGTGTATATTAGTATGTATAAGTGTATTTAAATATGTATAAGTATGTAAAACCTAATATAAGTATGTTTAACCGTGTAGCAGCGACGGGCCAAATTTGTGGCTTTACCGTGTAGCAGCGACGGGCCAAATCTGTGCCATGATATAAACCGCCCAAAATAGATGATACATAAACTGATCACAAATGCTTTGATATATATCATGAAAGGGATTGTGTGAGTGATGATTTTTTCTTGTTTTTCTTGCTTAGAGGGACCATTAAGAAACATGACCCCCGCTGCTACCAGGTTAAGTGTATAAGTAAATGTACAGGTGGAAAAATCTTGAATGTGGTATAAGTGGATGAAGCATGTGTGTGGCATACCTTGAGATTCTTCCTCCACGTGAGTGGCTGCCGCAGGTCCCTCCTCCCCAAGGCCTTGCTCGATGTCCTTGCAGTTCTGGGTGGTGAGGTTTTTGGTGCTGTCGTCATCCAAGCAGAGCTGCAAAACATTAAAACATGAATTGTGTTAGAAAATGTACTGCAATGGAAAAGGCTGAAAATGAAGATGATAAGGAGGAGGAGGAGGTTAGGACAAGATTTACAAGCCTAATTTACTGCAATAAAAACAAGAGAAAAACATATCTTGTCCTCTTCGAGATAAGGAACAGTTCCCTTTTTTCTTTTAGTTCTTTCTCATTCACTGCAATATAATAAAATAAAAACAAATAAACATCTTCATAGTTCTTTTTCATTTATTGCAATAGAACACAACAACCCACATCTCCTCACCCTCTTAAAAAGCTTCCTGAAGATGTACTCAAGGACGAAGTAATCTGAAGACCTTGGTGACGATCCCTTCTGCAGGAACTCACGGGCCAGCTGGAAGGAGTGCAGGACCAGGAGGGTATGCTGCTACTGGGCGTCGTGCAGCCAGTTCTGGCCTGAAGGGAAGGGACACAGAAGGGTAGTTAGCTTATGTAGGGTACTAGCTCCTGAGAAAGTTGTACAGTGCCATAAGTCTTCTGGCCTGACGGGAAGGGACACAGAAGGTTAGTTAGCTTATGTAGGGTACTAGCTCCTGAGAAAGTTATACAGTACCATAAGTCTTCTCCTTCAGTAAATTTAATCTTTATGAATGTGAGACTTTGATCCGTATCCTCAAACACTTACACACCTACATTTGATAAGGCTTTCATAGAGGTTGTGAGTATTTGGTATGGCTTTTGTAGAGGTTGTGGGTATTTGGTAAGACTCTGTAGAGGTTGTGAGTATTTCCATTGGTTGCTTCATAAGGCTAGTGATAGTTTGACAAGGCTTTCATAGAGGTTGTGGTGTTGGTATTGCCATGGGTAGTTTTATGAGCCTAGTGATAGTTTGACAAGGCTTTCATAGAGGTTGTGGTGTTGGTATTGCCATGGGTAGTTTTATGAGCCTAGTGATAGTTTGACAAGGCTTTCATAGAGGTTGTGGTGTTAGTATTGCCATGGGTAGTTTTATGAGCCTAGTGATAGTTTGACAAGGCTTTCATAGAGGTTGTGGTGTTGGTATTGCCATGGGTAGTTTTATGAGCCTAGTGATAGTTTGACAAGGCTTTCATAGAGGTTGTGGTGTTGGTATTGCCATGGGTAGTTTTATGAGCCTAGTGATAGTTTGACAAGGCTTTCATAGAGGTTGTGGTGTTGGTATTGCCATGGGTAGTAGTGTTATGAGTCTAGTGATAGCCTGACAAGGCTTTAGTGATAGCCTGACAAGGCTTTCATAGAGGTTGTGGTGTTAGTATTGCCATGGGTAGTGTTATGAGCCTAGTAATAGTTTGACAAGGCTTTCATAGAAGTTGTGGTGTTGGTATTGCCATGGGTAGTGTTATGAGCCTAGTGATCGTTTGACAAGGCTTCTGCACTGTCTCAATGTGAAAAACACTGCCTAGTCTCCTTTATGGCCTTGGTAAATATTGGTCGCGAGTCAAAAGTGTCTGAGAATATGAAGCTTTTATTCACAGTCACTCAACACACACTCACCACAACAGCCACCAATCTTAGCAAGCCTTTTTGTGGACTGATATATTGTTGCCCTTGAGCTAATTCCTTTGATACATAAATAAACAAATAAATTAATAATATCACCACTCACCAGCACGACATCATGAAGCACCAGGTCAGCCTTCCATGTCTTGAGCGTGGACTTCAGTTCCTGGCGCACCTTCTCTGTGGTGATGTCGCCCACAATGGAGAGTGTCCCTGGTATGGGGTTGATGGGGAAGAGATCCACACCCGCGATGATGGACGACACCGGCATGTGCTTCTTGGCCACCTGCATCCACGAGCTAGGCGCCGCGCACAGGTCGATGCACACGCGAGACTTTTGTAGGAATTCATACTTGGTGTTGAGTTGGATGAGCTTGTACGCGGCGGACCTGGCTCGGAAACCTGTGGAGAGCGAGATGGTGCAAGGAGTTGTTTCAGTGTATAGACTGGATCCAAAACCTGTATACTGCAAAAGTGCATGAATGATTGTATTCAATTATCACCCACCAACAGAGTAAAAAAAATATATATCGTTACATTAATACCATACTGAGTGCAAGCTGTTAACTTTGTATATACAGTAAACCCTGGATATAATGGACCCGCTCATAACGGATTTTGGATATAACGGACATGGTCGTCAGAAATCCACGGGGATCGACCGACCGAGAATATTTTTTGAACCACTCGCTCCCGGTAACTATAACAGTGTCTGCCAGTCCTGTATCTGTTGTGCTATCCTTGGGTTAGTGTAGTCTGCTGGCCCTGTATCTGTTGTGCTATCCTTGGGTTAGTGTAGTCTGCTGGCCCTGTATCTGTTGTCCTATCCTTGGGTTAGTGTAGTCTGCTGGCCCTGTATCTGTTGTCCTATCCTTGGGTTAGCGTAGTCTGCTGGCCCTGTATCTGTTGTCCTATCCTTGGGTTAGTGTAGTCTGCTGGCCCTGTATCAACAGGGCCAGCAGACGTCAACAGAAAAAGGCCCATTCTTGTTGAAGTTGAATCCAGGGAAGCTCGTGACGGTGTCCTGAGGAAAGCATCTAAGTTAAAGGAAGGAGGAGCAGCATATCAGAGAATCTACATCAAGAAGGATGTCCACCCCAGCGTCTGTAACGACTGGAAGAGTTTAAGGGAGGCAGAAAACTTGGAGAAGAACCGGCCAGAGAACGTTGGGTGTGCGATTAGATTAGACCCGAGAGAAAGAAAATTATATCGTGACGATGTAGTTATTGATGGCTGGAATGCTTCGTATTTTTAAGTAGACCACAAATGTACGACTTGAAAATTTTATCATGGAATATTAATGGAGTTAGTACAAAATTAGAAAAGATCTGTGTAAGTAACTTTTTATATCAATATGATGTGATTGGACTTAACGAGATAAAGACGAACTCCCGCATCTCCCTCCCTGGGTACGTGTCCTACAAGAGCAGTGTCAGTGGGGGCGGGTGGCGGGGCGGCACGGTAGTGCTGGTCCGCCGTGCGCTGCACCCCGCGGTGCTGGCGGTGGATACCAGTGCTGATGATCAGGTGTGGCTGCGCCTTCATTGCCTGCCGGGCGTGCTGTTGGGATTTGTGTACGTGCCGCCCCCTGACTCGCCATACTTCAGCCCAACACAGTTTGGTGCTGTGCAGGAAAGGATCAAGTCTGCCAGGCCGGGTACTAAGTTTGTGATCATGGGCGACATGAATACCAGGTTCGGTGAGTGTGCGTGCCCTGCCCTGGACACTCAATGCTCCCAACGCACACCTGTACAGTGTACACCTACCCACACATCCCTGATTCTATAAGGAATGCCAACGATAACGCAGGGACTCTCGCCACTCTATGCTCAGACGAGAAACTCATTGTTATCAATAATCTCAAGACACCCACGCAATACTTCCCGAGTAAATTGACTTTCAAGAAAACAACAGAGTGGAAATCTGAGTTGGACGTATGTATTGCTTCAACCTGTGTGGTTCAGTATTTGAGTAAGTTTTGTGTGTGGCAAGACATGTCCTTACCGTCTGACCACGCTCCTATATCTGTGTCTGTGTCTCCCCCGAGGGTCAACGTTACGGACCTGTGTGTCTGCGCGCAGCACCTGGGTGACCATGCTACAATGTACAGTTGTACACTACATCAAATAATGCCTTGGTTAACCGACCTACGAAATTTTGTGATTTAAATGTTGAAGAATTTCATACCGTGCTCACCCAGCGTGATGTGCCTGTGTTGAGTGCTGATGGCCATGTTGACAGATATGCCGATGAAATCGCGAACATGCAATACAAATGCAGTAAAACAAGTTATAATGATAATCATGGTAATGTTGTGGATGCAATGACAAACAGATGGGACAGACTGCTCCGTGATAATGACGATAAGCGTGTATGGCAAGCTATTGACTGGAGAGGAGAATACAGAAAGACCAATGATAACAACAGGTGTCCAGATGATGAAGAGTTTAAATTATTTTTTGAAGAGTTGTTAAACCCCCCTGATGTGACTGATCTTGATGTTGATGCTTTCACCACTCCTGTGACAATTCCTATTTTAGACAGTGAAATATCAGTGGTTGAGGTGGAACACAGCATAAATAAACTCAAAGTAGACAAGGCGAGCGGCCCGGATGGTTTGTGTCCAGGGATTTTTAAAGTGTTACCGATGCAGTGGCTTTTATCAATCACTACTTTATTCAACACTATTTTTATCTCAGGCAGTTACCCGTCATCGTGGCGTCTGGCAAGACTATTTACAATTCTCAAGCGTGGTGACCCACTACTCCCGAGTAATTATCGCGGCATTAATGTGATGAACATAATTGCAAAAATATATGACATGGTGCTGTGTAACCGATTGATGCAATGGTTTTCCCCGTATAGAGAGCAGGCTGGAACCCAGCCCAAGCGAGGATGCATTGAACACATTGTGACGTTAAGAATATTGCTTGACATTGCTAGAAGAAAGAAATTTCCGTTATTTGTGACATTTGTAGATTTCTCACAGGCGTACGACCGTGTCCCGCGTGCTACACTGATGGGCGTTACGGCGTCTGGGGTGTGGTGCGGTAATGCTGGCTGCTCTGGTCGCCATGTACCGCGTCACCCACAGCGTCCTTGGCGCGGCTGTCCTCACCGCCACCTTGGGTGTGCGCCAGGGCTCCCCCACCTCTTGCATTTTGTTTGTTTTGTTTATTAATGATTTGGTCAAGCTATTAAAAGAGAATTGCGGGCGGGACGGGTTTCTGTTGTGGCTGCACACGTTGGTGCTGATGGATGACACTGTCTTGCTCTCCACATCAAGGGAAACCATGCGCCATAAGCTTTCCATACTCTGTCAGTATTGCAGTGATTATGGTATGAAAGTAAATGTTAAGAAAACAAAGTTTTTTGCTGTTAACGTGAATTATGATGAGCGCGGGACGTTACGTGTGGGCGACATGTCAGTGGAATGGTGTGACCGCTATACATACTTGGGAAGTGTATTCACCAGCGACGGGTCCGTCTCATCAGCTATTGCTGCCCACGCACAGACGTGAATGTGCCATATTTTAAAGTTCGCCTCATTTGTAAAGAAGAACAACGATACCCTGTTTTATGTAAAGAGACGAGTGTTTGATGCCGCGCTGATGTCGACCGTACTCTATGGGTGTGAGTTGTGGTTGAATGGTGATCTAAAGCCAGTTGTAAAACTGTATAACTGGGGTATCAAGCAACTATTGGGTGTGCGTATGACAACCTGCAATGACCTATGTTATTTAGAACTAGGACTGCCGCCCCTACGAGCCCTTGTTATTGGTAGACAACATAAATTTTTCCGGTGCATGTGGAGGGAGCGGTGAGAAATAAATGATGACCCATGGTCACACGCAGTAAGACTCATGATGGAAGCCAATGTACCAACATGCAGGTTTATTTCTGATCTTATTTCTCAAGAAATAGATGATGCTGGTGAGGCGATTAGTGCCCTAAAAGAATCTGTTGCAGCATCTAATTCTTCTAGAAGAACGACATATGTATCCCTAAATCCTGATTTTACTGTCCACAACTTATATTTGACACGAGTTTTTTAATGATTTACATAGAACATCGTTTACAAAGTTACGTGTGTGCGGGCATGATTTAGCTGTGGAGACTGGTCGGTGGAATAGGCGAGGCAGGGGGCGCCTTCCCCTGGAAGAGCGGCTTTGCCCATGTGGGGAGGTGCAGACTGAACTACACGTGGTGGAGTCTTGCGCCCTCACACAGCCATTGCGAGAACACCACCACTTTGCAACATGGCAGGAGCTTATGACAAAAGATGCACATATCGCAGCAAGAATTGTTCATTTCTTACTTACTACATATCATTGATATTGTCTTCCTGAACACTGGAGTCATGGTCGTTTGTATGTTGTCAATACGCCATTGAAACTGTCTTTCGTTTATTGTCTTAGTTCTGTAAGTCTGTCTTTTTAGTCAGGTAAATCTTGTCATTGTTCTATCGCATAGTTCTGTTTGTGTACCAAATGTCATGCCTTTAGTCAGGCTTTTATTTGTTCTGCTTTTAACTTTTATTTGTTCTGTTTTAACGTTCCTTTGCCTTAGGTTTTTCTTTTAGATTTTCTTATCTTAGAGTGTCTTCTTAACATGTCCAGGCTATTAACATTTTAGTATATTTATTTTGGAGAATTCGTCATCTTTTAGGGTTCCTCTGTTTTTACGTTTTTATCATAGTGTATTTTATAAATTTCTAGATATAAGTAGTTTCATATAATTATCAAACTTTGTAAAGTTTTAATTTTTTAAAACTATTTTTACGCCAGTAACGACACCAGAGCTGTGTATATTTTAGCGATTATATAAAGATTTTACGGAAGTGCTGAATGTGGACTACAAATTAGAAATGTGGTTATATTAACGAAATTAACATTCTAAAATAACTTCCGATTTATGAATGATGTTTTGGTTTTATGTACATTTGTGGTCAATAAATATCTATCTATCTATCTATCTATCTGTTGTCCTATCCTTGGGTTAGTGTAGTCTGCTGGCCCTGTATCTGTTGTCCTATCCTTGGGTTAGTGTAGTCTGCTGGCCCTGTATCTGTTGTCCTATCCTTGGGTTAGTGTAGTCTGCTGGCCCTGTATCTGTTGTCCTATCCTTGGGTTAGTGTAGTCTGCTGGCCCTGTATCTGTTGTCCTATTCTTGGGTTAGTGTAGTCTGCTGGCCCTGTATCTGCTGTCCTATCCTTGGGTTAGTGTAGTCTGCTGGCCCTGTATCTGTTGTCCTATTCTTGGGTTAGTGTAGTCTGCTGGCCCTGTATCTGCTGTCCTATCCTTGGGTTAGTGTAGTCTGCTGGCCCTGTATCTGTTGTCCTATCCTTGGGTTAGTGTAGTCTGCTGGCCCTGTATCTGCTGTCCTATCCTTGGGTTAGTGTAGTCTGCCTCAGCCCACCTCATGAACCACTCACTCCCGGTAAGTATAATAGAGTCTGCTGGGCACCTGCTGGCCCTCCTCCCCATATCTGTTGTCCTATCCTTGGGATAATGTAGTCTTTTTCAGCCCACCTCATGAAATAGTTTCCTCCTTGTGGTTTACATTCAAGTGAAGAACGTATTTATACCGCAAGATAGTCTTATGCATCAATCCAGGACGTCAATATAATGGAAAATGGCCAAGTGTTTGTTAGTGCCGGTACTGACACAGCCTATGGGGGTCGAGGGGGCTAAGCCCCAGTTAAGCATGTGTGGGGCTCGGAAATACTACGCAGCCTGGGACGGGTATGGCGGCGGCAGGCAATGCCGGTGTTACAAGAAATACCTCCTCGCAGAAATAAGTCGCTGTGCTGTTTACCATGAGTGGTGGGATACACGGCAGGAAAAAATTAGTTTGCCTGGTTTTGTTCTAGTTTGTCCACTTGTAATCTTTGTGAGCAGCGAGTGAAATGTAGAAACTGTAAGCAATTTAAACATCTCTCTCCAAGAGTTATTTTGCGACGTAGCTGCGGCATTGAAAAGTCAATCATTTAATGATTTGTGACAGAAACAGTTATCAGATTATTTCATAACACCCCGAAAACTAACCCCCCCTCAAAAAAAAAAAAAGTTTGTCTACCAATGCAAGATTGGCGCAATTTTACCAATACCCATAACAATACAGCCCCCTGCTAGGCCCCACTGCCAACCTGGCGGCCTCAGTGCCCCGCAGTACATCGCCAAGTGTACTGTGCGGCTATATAGACAATGTGCACACAACATACACAATAAAAAAAACTACATACAGGTAACTCTCGATTTACGTGAGTTTGGTTTACGCGTTTTTGAAATAACGCTCTCTCTCTCTCTCTCTCTCTCTCTCTCTCTCTCTCTCTCTCTCTCTCTCTCTCTCCACTGAATGAAGTGAGTATTAATTTGTCAATAGAAACCTACCTCTTGTTTGACCTTCAGGAGTCATGGAAACGCTTTACTCTTGAAAATGGGGGATAATGTTTATGAAAGCGCGTCGCCTCCTCTGGTGCTGGCTGTGGTGACGGTGGTGCCGTCGCCGTAGCCGCAAAATAGTTTGCAGAGTTTTTTTTAGGTTAGGTAAGGTTAGGTTATATTCATGCTCCATGATAAAATTCGCGGTATTTGCATAAAAATAACAGGTTTGCTCTGGCGACGGCCGCGGCGCAGCCGGTGTTGCGAGAAATACCTCCTCGCAGAAATAAGTCGCATACGCATGTAGGGGGGATCCAGGGGGGGCACAGCCCCCCCGTTAGCAGGTCGTAACGTTTGGTTGGAGTAGTTTAAATATGCTCCCCCACTCTACATACGTGTACGAGTACATAAGCCCTCTGCAAGCTATTTTACGGCCGTGGCGACGGCACCACCGTCGCCGTGGCCAGCACCAGAGGAGGCGACGCACTTTTGTAAACATTATCCCCTATTTTCAGGAGTAAGGTATTATTCTAGTGTTTGCCCATACTCACCCCTTGCAACCATAATTGGCTAGGGGGCCATTGCGACTTCAGGAAATGTGGTGGTAAACATGAAATGCGTCACAAATGCATAGTTTTTGAGCTATGGGGGTTGAAAAATACCCTAGATGAAGGGAAATTCCTTACAATTACTTAGATGTAGGGGAATTTCATACATTCCGGGTTTTTTACAACGTAGTATGGAAACCACGCAATTTCACTCACTCTCCATACCAAAGGGGGGTTCGAAGGGGGTGAAGCCCCCCGTTACAGTATTAAGGTCATAATGAAGCATCTAAACGGTAAGTAATTTACGTCACAGGAATCTTGCAACCGTCATATACGACTATGTATTCACTTACTGGTAGCATGTATGAACGCGTGAAGCAGGTTTGGTATCATGTACAAACGCGTGAAGCAGGTTCGAACGCAGGTTATTTGTGTTCAATGTCCCTCACTTAGCTGTTAGGTTGTAAACTTTGGTTAGGATACATTAAGAGGGGGAGGGGTCCAAGGGAGGGGCACATCCCCCCCTTGGTTAGCAGGGGGGTCGAGGGGGGCAAAGCCCCCCCGTTAGCAGGTCGTAAAGTTTGGTTGGAGTAGTTTAAATATGCTCCCCCACCCAAATACCCCAACTTCCCGCGGGTCCCCCAAGATCGTTGGGGGAAGGGGATTAATTCGGCTTTTTCTTGACTTTTAAGTACTTCCGCCTTCATATTATGGTTGAGAGACATGTATTTTGTTTTTAACTATGATATATGGAGGCGTATTATTGTATTCTGGAGGCGCGGAGTCATTTTTTTTTTTTTTTTACAAAGGAGACAGCTCAAAGGCACAAAAAAGAGGAAACAATAATAAAAAAAAAGCCCGCTACTCGCTGCTCCTGAAAAAGAATCAAAAGAGGTGGCTGAAAGAGAGGTCAATTTCGGGAGGAGAGGTGTCCTGATACCCTTCTCTTGGAAGAGTTCAAGTCATAGGCAGGAGGAAATACAGATGAAGGAAGTTTTTCCAGAGTTTACCAGCGTGAGGGATGAAAGAGTGAAGATGCTGGTTAACTCTTGCATAAGGGGTTTGGACAGTATAGGTATGAGCATGAGTAGAAAGTCATGTGCAGCGGGGCCATGGGAGGGGGGGAGGCATGCAGTTAGCAAGTTCAGAAGAGCAGTCAGCGTGGAAATATCGATAGAAGATAGAAAGAGAGGCAACATCGTGACGGAATTTAAGAGGTAGAAGACTATCAGTAGGAGGAGGAGAGCTGATGAGACAAAGAGCCTTAGACTCCACTCTGTCCAGAAGAGCTGTGTGAGTGGAGCCCCCCCACACGTGAGATGCATACTCCATACGAGGGCGGACAAGGCCCCTGTATATGGATAGCAACTGTACGGGGGAAAAGAACTGGTGGAGACGATACAGAACGCCCAACCTCGAGGAAGCTGATTTAGTGAGAGAGGAGATGTGAAGTTTCCAGTTGAGATTTTGAGTTAAGGATAGACCGAGGATGTTTAGTGTTGAAGATGGTGATAGCTGAGTGTTGTTGAAGAATAGGGGATAGGTGTTTGGAAGATTGTGTCGAGTTGATAGGTGGAGAAATTGAGTTTTTGAGGCATTGAAGGACACAAGGTTCCTTCTGCCCCAATCGGATATGATAGCAAGGTCTGAGGTTAAGCGTTCTGTAGCCTCCAGTCTGGAGTCGTGTACTTCCTATTGTGATGGTCTTCTATTGAAAGAAGTTGAATAATGCAGAGTGGAGTCGTCGTGGGAATACGAACCCGTGAAGTAGATTCAAAATGCGGTCAATAAGGATCAACGTGTTTGAACAGCTCGGGTAGGAGGTTCGAGAGCCTTCACTTGCTCTATAACCAGCAGTACTGTTTAAGGCGCGGCGTTGGATGGATCACGGCTAGCCGGTGGTTTTGCTTGTGTCAGTGATAAACAATGAAGATACACTCTGTTTGCTGCCATGGACTCTACTTGGAGGAGAAAAACCATGCAATGAGGTGACAACCTACTAGAGAGAGAGAGGGCATGAGTGTGGTGTAGGCAGTTTATGTGAGCGCAGATGGCCTCCGGCGCCACGCCAGATGGTGAGGTGAGCATCGTTTGGTGGGTTCACTACGCTTCCCTCCCAAAACAAGCTTGGGGATCCAGTGAGTGCGTGGTTTCCGTGTGGGAAACACTAAATTCGTTGCAAACGCTCATTTAAGTGGTGGTGGGAGGAAAAGTCCCTAAAGTTAGGGAATTTCCCTAGATCTAGGGAGTTTTTACCCCCACCACTAAAAAATACGCGATTGCGACGGATTTTGTGTCCCCCGCCTGAAACCCCGTGTTCCTACTAGGTCCCCAGGCTTGCATGGGGGGGGAGGGGGGAGTATGGGCAAACACTAGAATTTTACCAGAAGTAAAAAAAAAGGGTAATTATTGAAAATCACTACGCGCCTCCAAAATACGATATTACGCCTCCGTATTATAGTTAAGGGAGGAAATACATGTCCCTTAACCATAATAAGAAGGCAGAAAAACTTACATATGTGCTGTGTTTTGGTGGCGGCCATTGGGAAGTGAGCAGTGTTGCCAACGATCTGGTTAGCGATGGTACACTTAGTTAGCTATTAGCACACGCATGTGGGGCCAGGTCCACCACACGTGTTTATTATTTTTTTAGAACACGCAGCTTTACCTAATACTATACCCGGCCCAAACCTTCACAAAAGCCTTTGGGTAAAGGTGTGTGTTCTAAAAAAAAAATAACCACGCGTGGTGGACCTGGTCTCACATGCGTGGGCTAATGGCTAACTAAACGTACTATCGCTAACCGGATCGTTGGCAACACTGCTCACTTCCCAATGGCCACCATCAAAACACATCGCACATATGTATAATATGTCTTTTCACTACCTTTACCACTTTTTGTTTACTTATAAGTTTTTCCGCCTTCATATTATAGTTAAGGGATATGTATTTCGTCCCTTAAGTATAATATGGAGGCGTAATATCGTATTTTGGAGGCGCGTAGTGATTCTCAATAATTACCGTTTACCGTTGATGAGGTTTCATGTCCTACTCCGCCGCTGATGCAGCGCTCTACGAGGGCCGTCAACAATTTCAA
>NW_026111563.1:300000-310000 GCF_024679095.1 Eriocheir sinensis | reverse complement strand
TAACCAGCATCTTCATTCCTTCATCCCTGTACTGTCCAAATCCTTTATGCAAGAGTTAACCAGCATCTTTGTTCATTCATCCCTATACTGTCCAAATTCCTTATACAAGTGTAAACCGGCATCTTCATTCCTTCATTTCTGTACTGTCCAAATCCTTTATGCAAGAGTTAACCAGCATCTTCATTCCTTCATCCTTATACTGTCCAAATTCCTTATACAAGTGTAAACCAGCATCTTCATTCCTTCATCCCTGTACTGTCCAAATCATTTATGCAAGAGTTAACCAGCATCTTCATTCCTTCATCCTTATACTGTCCAAATTCCTTATACAAGTGTAAACCAGCATCTTCATTCCTTTATCCCTATACTGTCCAAATCCCTTATACAAGAGTAAACCAGCATCTTCGTTCATTCATCCCTATAGGTACCTACTGTCCAAATCCCTTATGCAAGAGTTAACCAGCGTCTTCATTAATTCTTTCATCCCCTTCACTGGTAAACTCTGGAGCAGCCAAGCTTCCTTCGTCTGTATTTCCACCTGCCTACAACTTGAGCTCTTTCAAGAGGAGAGTATCAAGACGCCTAGCTCTCCTCCCGAAATTGACCTCTTTTGAACAGTCTTCTGAATTTTGTTTAGCGGGCTTTTTTCATTATTATTATTACATTTTTTGCCCTCGAGCTGATTCCTTTACTGTAAAAAAATGTAGTGATGGGCGATACTCGTTTTTCTCTATTACTTTTGTGGTGAGTGATCGGTTACTTTCGATAACCTTAATTAGTAGAATATAGTGGTATACGGTAGAGTCGACTATAAGGTATAATGGTATCCTTTGTGTACTGTCTGTCTCTCTGTATGTATATATGTCTGAATGTGTGTGTGTGTGTGTGTGTGTGTGTGTAATTCACCACCACGGCCTGATCACGTGTTGGACTCGTCAGCAGGTACCCTCCCGACATGCTTGCAAGTCTGTGAGAAATGTTTCATAAGCCTTTATGTCTTCTTTATTTTTACTGAGAGCTGGGCATCTAAGATTATCTTGAGAAGGACCCTGACACAGCAGACATCGAGACCACGCCATTGTGGTACGCTGCTCCAACCATTTGCATGCAACTGGTTCCTGTAAATGGAGTAAAAAGACGACTTCAGACTAAATAAGGCCAAGCAACTACTTTTGTAAGTCGAAATATTATACCTCAAATAAACGTCTTTGACAATATCTGTCGTGAATATACAAAGTACCTCAAGATTTCATCACTGTTTGTATGGAGCAGTTCTTACCTGAGAAACTTACTTCTTCCCTCCAAGACTATACTATACTGTCATTTAAACATTATTGACCAATATATCAGCATGCAATTGGTTTCTGCAAGTGGCTAGAAAAGTTATATTAGACTAAACCAGGTCGTACGACAACTATCATAGTTCGAAATAGATTCTTAAATAGCCTTCCATCACACAATTAAACACTGAAATAGTACACTTAGGGCTATGTAGCCAAATAGATAGCAAAGTTTACCCTAAATAATGGATCTCAGGACTATCTGTGAGTGAGGTCATCAGATGTTACCCATACATAATTTACTTTTAATTTCTTATTTACAGCATAGAATTTTCGTTCTGGTGTCATTTTATAGGTAATTTAATGGTGCATAACTTTTATGTAGAAGGATTTTTCAGTATTCAAGTCCATATACATGTTTCTGGAAGGATTATATCAATTATATATCATATTTTTTCCCGACCATTTTCTTTCATAAATGAGTTATACTGATTTTTAGCTGAACCTAATCCACAAACTAATGGTATATTCGGATTCCTCATGTATTAAAACAAAAAAATCGGTTTATCATTCATCAGTTAATGTTATCTGCTAGTAGAAACAAACGCGATCAGTAAGAGATGTTTTTTCGTACTCCCGGACCCCATGGGGAGGCCCCCCTGGGGACCCTAAGGGACAGTTTTTTTCTGCCCCCTTCCAGATCAGTTATTTATGACCCAAGGGATCAGGAAAACACTATGGGCAAGATTTAACTTGCCACCTGAATCACCTTCTCTATTAGTCATGCCCTCTATATGCTATCAAGGTTTCTACATAGATTTACATAGAAAATCAGACCACACAGACCCCATTTTGCGGACTAGGTGGTCTGTTCTTAAACCTAAGCAATTCTACATTAATCAGATGGCTCCAAAACTTTGCATTTCAACTCTAGTTAATATTAAGTTGAAGGAAGTGTAGGTCGAGCTTGTTTTTAAAGGAGTCAATCGTGTTACACTGGCCCACTATTATAGTACTGAATGTGGGAGCTTATTCCATTCTTGCACTACAACGTTGGTGAAGAAAAAATTGGTGCAGTCTGAATTTACTTGCCTACATTTAAGTTTTGTGCCACTATTCCTCGTTCGCAAGGTGTTATCGATCATAAACAATTTTGATTTGTCCACATTCGTAAGGTATTTTGAACAATTCGATCAGTTTTCCTTGGAGGCGACGTTTCTCAAGAGAGAACATGTTAAGGGTGGGGAGCCTCTCTTCGTAGGGTTTGTTACGCAAGGAAGGGATCATTTTTGTTGCCCGACGCTGAACACCTTCTAATTTAGCAATGTCCTCTGCATGGTGGGGAGACCAAAACTGTACCGCATATTCCAAGTGGGGTCTGACTAAACTATTATAGAGCGGAAGTATTACATCTTTATTCTTGAATAAAAAGTTCCTATTAATGAAGCCCAGCATTGTGTTCGTTTTATTTGCTGCATCGATGCATTGCTGTGAGAATTTGAGGTTTGACGCGATTTTGACACCTAGGTCCTTGACGCATTGAACGCTTTTGAGTTTGACGTCATGCATTTCGTAATCGAACTTCTTATTTCTTGTTACAACTTGAAGGACCTGGCCCTTGTCTACGTTAAAGGGCATCTCCCATCTATCCGACCAAGCTGAAATTTTATGCAGATCCTCTTGGAGGCTTTGCCTGTCTTCGTCAGTGTGAACCGAGTTACCAGTCTTTGTGTCGTCTGCAAATTTACTAATGCGATTATAGAGTCCAACATCCACATCGTTGATGTAAATAATGAAAAGCACTGGGCCAAGAACTGAGCCCTGAGGGACGCCACTAGTGACTGGCGCCCACTCCGAGTTAAATCCGTCGATCACCACTCGTTGTGATACTTTCCGAGATGTCAATGTCCTCGCCACACGCATGTATACAGACTGTACTGTTTCATCTAGCTTGGTCTTGGCCCAGGAGACCTGAAGTCCCAAGGGCTTCGCCTCCTCGTGCAATGCCTCGAGAGCCATCACCAAAACCTCCAGCGACTCCGCCAGGATTACTGCATCATTGGCAAAAACAAGGTCAGTGACCCTAATATTGCCACCCGATGCTCCACAACGACTCTGGTCCACAGCTCTGCCTAGTACCCAGTCCATCCAAGTGTTGAAAGCGATGGGGCAAGGACACAGCCTTGCCTCACTCCAGCATTTACGGGAAAGAAGCTGGTATTCTGTGTGTGTGTGTGTGGGGGGGGGGGGGGACACACACAGACACTCTTCACAGCCCTCTCTGCCCCAGAATACATGCTGAATACAGAATACAGAATAATTAGTAGGAAAAACTGTATAAATCTTAAAAGTAAAACGGAAAACACACACACACACACACACACACACACACACACACACACACACACACACACACACACACACACACACACCTGGCAACGTAGGCAGGTGAGTCTTGATGTGTTGCCTGGCTAATCAACGAGCGATATTGATCACCGTCCATCATCGTTAAATACACATGAACTACACTTTCCTTATCAATCACCTTTTTTTCTTAATTAAGTTGTTTGAAAATAAGCGTACCTTGACTGACCTTGAGGCGCGGAGAATGTGAGGAAAAAATGGGATAAAAAATGATGGGTGGATGATGAAGGGGGAGAGGGAAGAAACGGGAGAGGAAAGTATTGAGTAATGGAGGAGGAAGAACCGTGACTTGAGAAAGGGAATGAAGAGGAAAATGAAGGAAAGAAGAAAATGGAGGTGGATACAAGGGTGGAAAGAAAGAACCTTGACTTGAGAAAGGGAATGAAGAAGAAAAGGAAGGAAAGAAGAAAACGGAGGTGGATACAAGGGTGGAAAGAAAGAACCGTGACTTGAGAAAGGGATTGAAGAAGAAAAGGAAGGAAAGAAGAAAACGGAGGTGGATACAAGGGTGGAAAAAAAGGATAAAAGGAAGAAAAGAATGAAGAAAAAGTAAGAGGGAGAAATGAAGAGGAAATAAAGAAGGCATGAAAGAAGGAAATAAAGCACTGGAGTAAGAAAGAACGAAAAAAGCTTCAAGAAAATGGTAAAGGAAGAGAGTCCGTCAGGGCCGGATTTGCCAATAGGCAACATAGGCCATTGGCCTAGGGCCCACTGGTAACTGAGGGCCCACTGGGGTCCTGGGGACTTAAGTTGTGGTGGCCCAATGGTAGAGAGAGAGAGATTTACATTGATTTACATAGAAAATCAGACCACACAGACCCCATGGTCCAGACTTGGTGGTCTGTCCTTAAACCTAAGTGACTTTACATTAATCAGAAGACTCCAAAACGTTGCATTTCTACTCTAGTTGATATTAAGTTGAAGGAAGTGACGGTCGAGCTTATTTTTGAAGGAGTCAATCGTGTTACACTGGACCACTATAACGTTGGTGAAGAAAAATTTGGTGCAGTCTGAATTTACTTGTCTACATCTGAGTTTTACGCCATTGTTCCTCGTGCGCAAAGTGTCATCGATCATAAACAATGTTGATCTGTCTACATTCGTGAAACCATTAAGTATTTTAAAACATTCGATCAGTTTTCCTCGGAGGCGACGTTTCTCAAGAGAGAACATGTTAAGGGTAGAAAGCCTTTCTTCGTAGGATTTGTTGCGCAAGGAAGGGATCATTTTCGTTGCCCGACGCTGAACACCTTCTAATTTAGCAATATCCTTTGCATGGTGGGGAGACCAAAACTGTACCGCATATTCCAAGTGGGGTCTGACTAAACTGTTGTAGAGCGGGAGTATTACATCTTTATTCTTGAATACAAAGTTTCTTTTAATGAAGCCCAACATACTGTTCGCTTTATTTGCTGCATCGATGCATTGCTGTGAGAATTTGAGGTTTGACGCGATTTTGACCCCCAAGTCTTTGACGCATTGAACGCTTTTGAGTTTAACGCCGCGCATTTCGTATTCGAACTTCTTATTCCTCGTTCCAACTTGAAGGACCTGGCACTTGTCTACGTTAAAGGGCATCTCCCATCTATCCGACCAAGCTGAAATTTTGTGCAAATCCTCTTGGAGGCTTTGCCTGTCTTCGTCAGTGAGAACCGAGTTGCCAATCTTTGTGTCGTCTGCAAATTTACTAATGCGGTTATTGAGTCCAACATCCACGTCGTTGATGTAAATAATGAAGAGCACTGGGCCAAGGACCGAGCCCTGAGGGACGCCACTAGTGACAGGCGCCCACTCTGAGTTAAATCCGTCAATCACTACTCTTTGTTGTCTGTTGCTCAGCCAATTCGCGATCCATTGGTTTAATTGACCGTCAATACCTATTTGCTTTAATTTGTAAAGTAATTTATGATGCGGGACTTTATCAAACGCTTTCTGGAAATCAAGATAGACTACGTCCAGTGATTTGGTTACGTCATAAACAGTGAAGAGGTCGTTATAAAAGGTTAATAGGTTTGATAGGCAGGATCTTTTGTTTCGGAAGCCATGTTGTGAGTGAGAGAGAGAGAATAAGGTTCGTTAACCTTCAGCACCTTGACCAAAAATCCACATTCATCAACTTTTGTGTGTCATATTCATTCCACAAAAATTAAATTTACTGACTCACAATGCAGGTTGCTCTTTTGAAACTGCCGCAGTCACCAGACTCGTACTGTGTGTGGCAGGGTTGCCATGTTTGTCCTTTTAAGGACAGTCTGTCCTTTGAGCCTGTTTGTCCTTAAGTTTTCTTGAAAAAGGACAGTCAAAATCTCTCTCACACACACACACAAACAACACACACAATATAAATATATATATATATATATATATATATATATATATATATATATATATATATATATATATATATATATATATATATATATATATATATATATATATATATATATATATATATATATATATATAGATGACAAAATGAAATGTATGTCTCGCACTCTATTTTCTTGTTATATTTTCGTGTTGACTATATTTTGTGCTTTCCTAAGGCGATAAAATAGTACTTAGAAACAAAACACATATAAATAAATGCTTTTGAGATCTCGGAGCAGTCATTCGAAGTTCTGTTTTGTGCGAAATGCAGAGACCGTTAACGATTTTTTTTTTCGCACATACGTACTGTTATAATTTTCATCCCTATTCACCCATGCGCTTATTGAGAAACAGGGTTGATTGGTCTCTTCCTACACTACTATGAGGTTTAAATAGGCAAGGAAAGGCTTTAATATCCTCAAAAGCTGTGTTGAAATTATAGCTACTTCTATTGCTGGTGTTAGTCTGTTTAAATTTCCCGCCTTTTTGCACGCAGCGTTTGTAAAATAAAAACCTCACTGAACTCGCCACTTGTTGAATAAATGATCGTTGAAAAGCAAATGTTGTTGAGAAAATTAACTAGGGAAAAAAAAACTGCTTAAGAGACACCCACTTGAAGACAAACAAAAGAAATATTACAATTTTTACAGAGACGCATTTAGAAACAAAACATGACACTGAAAATAGAGAAAGAAATAGTTACGTCGAGAAAATAGCTTAGAAAATAAAGAATATGGTACAGTGACATGACAAAATACGAGTGTGTAAAGGATGACCAAACATTTTTTATAAGGACTCTTAGAAACAAAACATGGCACAAAAAATGGAAAAAATAACAATAACATCGAGAAATAGGTTAGAAATAAAGGATGTAGTAGAGTGACATGACAACTAATGGAACTAATTTTTATTAGAAACTATTAATGTGTTATGTTTTACTGTAATTCTTAGTGTAAAATGCATTCTGGTTCAGTTTAACTGTATTTTTTCCATTATACCTCTGTTTAAGAACAGGTTCTGCACAAAATAAAATTATATATATATATATATATATATATATATATATATATATATATATATATATATATATATATATATATATATATATATATATATATATTGGCGAGGGGGGGGCCCCCTGATGAGATTTGGCCTAGGGCCCACAAGCAAGTAAATCCGGCCCTGGAGTCCGTGACGTACGTGGGTAAAGAAGTAGAAAGGAAGGACATGGAGGAAAGGACATTAGAAGAGAGTATTGGGAAAGTTTTGTTGAAAAGGAATGATAAAAAAAGAAACGAAGATTAACATAAGTGAAAATCGGTAGTAGAAGAAGTAGTAGTAGTAGTAGTAGGCTAGTAGTAATTTTAGTAGTAGTAGTAGTAGTAGTAGTAGTAGTAGTAGTAGTAGTAGTAGTAGTAGTAGTAGAAGCAGTAGTAGGATAGCTGGGCGTTATCGCGATAAGTTATCGCGATACTTTATCGCTGATAACAAAATCAGGTTATCGGCCATCCACTACTTATTTAAATATATATCGGTAGCTTCGTTATATTTTTGTAACCAAACTAGCGATAATCGCTACATTTTTCCGCCTCTCAGAAAGTTAAAAAAAAAACGTTGTTTCCTCCCTACTGCGCATGCGTGGCCCGGTGTAGTATGAAAAAACTTCGGGGTGTGAAATATCTTCGGTGAAGAGATTTCATACTTAGATCATCAACATTAAAACACTAGGTTATTTTTTTATGTTAATCACAAATCAATAGATCAAAGAGAAAAATCAGTTAACTTTGCCCTCTAAATGATTATTCACTGCCTCAAATTTGATATTCCATATTCGTTTGAGAGCTGCGATGGTATTTAAGGCACCCGGTGTTGTGTTATTTGGTGTCCCATCGTCAAAACCTGGCGCTTTTGCTTACAAACACTGGTCTCTCGTGAACTGCACATGTTCAGACCAGTAAGTGTAGCCCTGTACAGCCTCACAAAGCTTTTTAACACATTAAGAGTTGCTCTATTCATCACCATAAATAGCAACTAAGATACACTATCATGCATAATGGCACCGAAATGGAGCCCCCTCAATGTTGCATTTGTTCGTCTCGAAATCAAAACTGTGTTCAGTGCTCGTGCGTGAGACGAGGCCAGCCCTGTGTGAACTGTAAGAGAGGTGGAGATTATCGAAACCCAAACCCTCAACGGCAGGATGTGGAAAATGGTGAGCAACCACAAGTGGTGCTGGGTGAGCAGGCCAATGAAGGCGCTGGAGATGATCAGGTGGAGGGGGGTGCAGGTGGCGAGAGACAAGGGCAGGGTGACCAAGGTGAGGACACCTCGCGAGAGCTCCGCTTCTGGCAGAGGTGGACACTCGAGGAGACAGAGGTGGTAACTTTTTCTCCCAATAACGTATTTGAGGGCCCTAGATGTAACGCCACCAACATCTTGATAGAGGAGAAAACCTACCTCATTAGGGGGTACAACTCCACGCAAATCGCCCCCTACGCTTTAAAGATTCTGGCCATACTACCACACCTCATATGATAACGGACTCACAAAAAGTCGAAACAATCTGAGGACGTGAAGGCGGTACAAAGAAGAATGGAGCTGTGGAGGAAAGGGGACGTCCGGAAGCTACTTGACGAGGCCAAAACACTGCAGGAGAGACTAGGCAGACGTAACATTCGCAAGAATGACAGTAACGACAGGGCTAGAAACTTTGCTGACAAGATGAGACAAGGCAAAGTGGCCATGGCAAATAGATCACTGTCACTACGTAGAAGATGAGGCAGCGGGGGTCCTTCCCATGACGGAAGAGACACGCCAGATCCTTAAGGACAAGCATCCAGATGCTAGACCTGCACACCCAGAAATGAAGTTCCTTGGGGACTACACCCCGCCGCATCGAGTTGTCTTCGACCATATCAGCGGGGACGTGATCTGGAAGCGCGCCCTTCACACGCAGGGAGCGGCTGGACCATCAGGCCTGGATGCCAAGGGGTGGAAACACCTCCTCAGTAAGAACATCTTTGGTAATCCAGCTGTGGATCTTCGCGACGCAATAGCCGCCCTAGCAAGAAAATTGGCGTCAGAGAATTGCTAACACCTCGAGCCTTTAATGGCCTGCCGGCTCATCCCACTGGATAAAAAACCAGGCTGTCGCCCCATCGGGATGGGGGAGGTGCTCAGGAGGATCATAGGCAAGGCTGTCATGGAAGTGGTGAAGGACGACGTGAGGAAGGCGGTGGGAAACTTCCAAGTGTGTGCGGGTCAGCAGGCTGGGTGTGAAGCTGCCATTCACGCCGTCAGGAAAATGTTCGAAGACCCAGAATGCGAGGCGGTGCTGATGGTGGACGCTGCTAATGCGTTCAACAACATCAATAGGGAAACAGCACTGCACAACATCAAAATCAAGTGCCCTATATTCGCCCAATATATTGAAAATACATACAAGGAACCTGCCAGACTGTTCATCAGCAGTCATAATGACCAACGACTTGGAGACCCGGTGGCCATACAATCCTCAGAGGGCACCACCCAGGGCGACCCAGTGGCCATAGCAATGTTTGCCCTGGGAATGATGAAGCTGCAGGACATTATCCGCCATGAAAACACCAACGTCAAACAGGTGGCGTATGCGAATGACCTCACCGGGGTAGGAAAGTCTGCAGACCCCAGGAAATGGTGGGACCTCGTCAATGAACACGGCCCTAAAATAGGGGACCGTCCCAACGCCACTAAGTCTGTGGTGATTGTAAAACCAGAGGCATACGATCGGGCCAAAACAGCATTCCAGGGCAGTAACGTGAAACTGTCAGTGACTGGCGAAAGACACCTCGGGGCTGTCATTGGAACAGCTGAATACAGAACCGAATATGTGAAAACAGCTGTAAAGCGCTGGGAGTCCGAACTGCAGAGGCTGAGCGAGATCGCCA